>NC_056738.1:49371521-49513632 GCF_019279795.1 Protopterus annectens | reverse complement strand
CTCCTCCCAGGATGAGGACTGTGGTTCTGATGCTGCTGATGATTACTCCTACCACTGGGTGAATGACTATCCAAAACTGCTACGACATCACTGGTTCCTTCAAGACTTTTGGTTTTGATGCTGCAGGTCATGCCTACCTTAAAGTTGACAGGAGTGCCGTGCATCATTTAAAGTGGGTGCAGTAGAGTAGCATCACGGAAAGCAGCAGTCAGGATTTTGCAATATCACTGGTTCCTTCAAGACTCTTGGTTTTGATGCTGCAGGCCATGCCTACATTAAAGTCGACAGAAGTTGTGCATCCTTGAAAGCGGGTGCAGTAGAGTAATGTCACAAAAAACACCACTCAGGATTTTGCCCTCTTTCTATAGTTTCCATTTGTGTTCTTAAATTGGGCCCTGAAAGTGTGAAACAATCAGTGTTGTAGACCTGGGCATTGAACTTGATGGTCTCCTGCTATGAAGTGCCCATGATCTACCTACACAATGAATCAGGCAGATTGCGGGTCAGAAGGAAGCAAAAATTCAAATTTAAAAGTGGAGGAAATAGCAGCAGCAAGAAGAGAAAGCTGTTCTAATAACTTTTTTAATACTGTTACCAACAGGTAACCAGATATTCTGGTTGACCTTTATTCTTAGCTGCCCCTGATTCGACCTTTGCATAAAGTCCCCGATTGTCTCACATACTTGCCCTGTAACTCTTTTTTATTTTTTTCTAGTGAATTAATAAGGATTATTATGGTCGGTCAGTAATGCCAGGTAGTGTTCACGCTTATTCCTCAGATAATGCATGTTGATGCATGTTTTTTTTTTAACCAAGTGAATTAGACTGATATGAGAAAATGCTGGTCTGCCTGTGATGGAATATGACTAATGACTGCTCTTTGCTCATAATTCTGCTTTTTCAAGATTACTACAGAGTGTGGTAAGCAACATGTAATACTTTAATGTATGGCTGCTGTTTCCATGGAACAAAGCTGAACTACAATACACTGCAGTCATTTGTTATTATAATTAGACATCTGAAGTGCACACAAATAGCTGTAACTGTTGGAAGGGATGTGTGCAGTTTGTAGAATCTTGATTCTAAAGTTTAAAGTCACTATCTGGCTTTGCAAAACTTGGAACAACATAGTATGTGGCTACTATCTGCATGGAATAAAGCAGAATACAATACATGGCCATATTTTTTTGATTAAGATTGTCCGATGTGCACACACCAAGTAGCTATAACTGCTGGGTGGGGGTGAGAGCTGTCTGTTTAAAGTAACTGACACTCTCGTAGTTTGCTCATTTCAACTATCTGGCTTTGCAGGACTGCTTGGTACCACTAAATTAACCTTTGCCATCTTTGGCAGATAAAAATTTTACTGTTTTGTCACGTGTCCAAAATATAATGAAATAGCAACTTCCAGTATTTCTGGTGGTAGACTTGTTTCTTTGCCTTCCTTATAATAAGTTTTTGAGAGGATATACATGTTGTTGCCATATTTCTTAAACCATTCCAAGAAAATTTGGTACAATCTAACAAATTTCTGGTTATATAAAGTTTGACTAGAGAACATGGAGTAATTAGGATGTGAAGCTCCAAACTGGACAGCTTAAGTTCAGTAATATGAAGAATGGCTAGTTGATTTATGGTATCCCATCTTTTCTAGTCGTACCTTGAGAGACCTCACAAATTTTGAGAATATTTACAAAACCATAACACGTGTAAGAGGTATGCTCTGGGAAACTGGCAGCAAGTGCATGATGGTGGGGTTTTAGGGTCAAATTTGTTCAAGATTGTGGGGGTATAATAGGCATCATTATTAATCATTAATTGCGTATAGACCCCCTTCTTAAATGGAGATAATTTGACAGTGAGGTTTACTGCTTTAAGTTTCTGTTCCTCTGTAAAAATGCTTCGCCTATCGTACCGGTATTTGGAGTGTAGTACTGATTTTTCATGTTTGATGGCATTGATAATTTTTTTTTTAAAGGTGTTGTCTTCATTTAGCTGTATTATGTGCCAGGTAGAATTATACAAAGCCCATTTCTCTAAAGTAATACCAGACAAGTATATCTCATTTCATTGTATGAAGTAAGATCAAAGTTAAATGTTTTGTTCTCTCAAATTTTCCTCACTAATTTTGTAGCATTTACGTAGATATTGTATATAGTAGTTTGATTTAGAGTTGCTGTGTTCAGTAGCTAATAGTATTACTATATGTGTAACCAATATTGTATTCTTTGTTACATATGTATTTAACCTATTCTGTATTTGGTGCACAAGAAAATAAAATTGCTATTGGAAAAAAAAATTACTGTTTTGCACTTTGTTTAACTTTACTAGAGCGCTACTGCTTCAGTTTTGCTTTATCTGCAGATTTTTGTGCTTCAGGTAATTTTTGAGTGCCCTGATATTTCACAGTTTGTGAAATATAATTTTTGAGATGCTTTCCTGGCAAAGTTAGAGCAATTTGCTACTTTGTATTTGTTGCTGGCACTTAATTGTTGCATTCCTGTACTTCTGGCCCCACTAAAAAGATTCTACAGAGTTTTGTGCATTTTAAGTGCCTCTATAAATTTGATGAGTGTGCAAGGCTCTTGGCTCATTCCCTTAGAGCTCAACAACATCTGGTATCCTCACTAGTGCCTTTGTAGTTATCTCCTTGCATCACTTACCATCCAGGCAAAAGCTAAGTGCTACTATTTAAAAAAAATTGCACTTCCAGCAGCTACGCAAGTGGTAACTGCACAAACAAAACAAGAAGTCTGCAGTCTATCTGCATTTTAGGCTGAAAATACTGCAAAGTATTGCATTTGTCAAACTGTCCTGCTACAGACTTAAAATAGCCATGTCTAACTAGTTTGCTAAAAGTGTTTTGCGATAGCATACTCACAAGCAATCCTTTTTTTTTTTTTAAACATGACTATGACATACCAACTAGTGGCAGTAGATAGTGGCTTGGTCTATGTCAGTTGGGAAGCACATAGAAAGATGTACGTGTACTTTTTATTGGCAAGAGGGCTTAGAAGCCAGTTTCCTGTGTTTAAGTACTTGTAAAAATTTGGTGCTTTAGCATGCCACTGCTCATCATGCAGTGGCAGTTAGTAGTGCCATATATAGATGCAAACACAAATAAAACTGTCCCTATAAAGCTACCGCTGACACTACACCAGTAACTGTGAGTATAGAGCAACTACTTTGCCTGTTGAAGAGCACTGCCCCTTTAATTTATCATTATATAGCCTAGTATCTAGTCCCAAAAGCACACATTCAGCACTTAACTCCTCGTACACCATATCCTTGTAGCTTACCCAACAAAGGATGTGACAACATGGACATGCACTTCTCAATATCTATGCAGCCAGTTTGGTGGATATGGGTATCTTTAGACAATGTAACAACTGTATCATGTTCATTGGTGACCATTTACTCCTCAAAGAAACAAACAGTATAAATATCTCTGGAGGAAAAACTCTCACACACAAGTTCTTAAAATAACAATCTGGTTGTCAGAAACACATATGCTAAACCCACAACAGAGTATGCATCCCACACAGACATGCTTATGATGTGGCACGTAAATGTAATCTTCCCAAACCCTAAAGACGTCCCAGACATTCCACCTGCAAAAATTATCCTCAGCAAACTTCTAAAAATGCCATCACCTAACTCTGCACATACAGCCACATGCAGTGGAGCCTCAACTACCAAGCTCATAATGCAAGCCAATACACTACCCAGGACTCTAGTCATAGGGGACTCCTTTGCATGACATACTGATGCCTCACTCACCAGGCTGAAGAAGAAAATAAAAGTTTGTTGTTAATCAGGGACCAGGATCTGCCAAATTTTACACACACACACACACACACACACACACACACACACACACACACACACACACACACACACACACACACACACACGTCACGTCACTGCACCACAGGTACCAGTATGATTCATAGTCCATGTAGGTATAACTGACCAGAGACATACTTCCCTATACTATTTGAACAGAGACATTACAGAGCTCTTGGAATGTGTGTCAAAGGTTGGTATATGCAGAGCAATGAGCAGCATTCTACCTTCATCAAGGATGATGCCATAATACGAACAGATGACCAACTTTAATAGTTGGATTAGTTTCTGGTGCCATTCTAGGGGGACGCACTATTTGTCAGCAAGGGAGGACATGGTTAAACTATGTTGCTTTTCCAAGGATGGTCTGTTCCTGTCCCCTCTACGTTTTTGAATATTGGGTAAAATTCCCTCACCAAAAACACTTTTTTTTAGGTGATGCCAAATGACAAAACTTTCAAAAAAGCAAAATCTACTCCAGGAATAGTATTACTGTGTAAAACCATAACTTTAGATGCCCTATACAGCAGCATATAGAACAGAAGGGCATCTAAAGTTATGGTAAGAATTTACACAACAATACTATGTCCTTCTATTCATATGCTGCTGTATTCATAACACAAGGGAGAGTGCAAAAGCTCCTGCATTACGGATTGGATGGAGGAACAGAAGCACATTCCACTAACTCATGAAGGATGGCTCTGGCAAATCCTGCTCTGGCCTAGACACAATGTCCAACTTGTAGTGTTTGGTAAAGGTATGGACAGAGGACCATGTAGCTGCTTTGAAAATGGCAACTGTATCCAGACCCTTCAAAAAAGCTCCAGAGGAGGATTTACTTGGTTTTGGTCATCAGTTTTTGTTTTTTGGATATTGCCCTAGTGGAATGCAACTTTACTGGGAAGGGGAGTCTTCTGCCATGAGCAATGTAGCATAAGGTGATGGTTTTGGATATCCAAGGGGATATGGTTTTGATTGGAAATAGGGTGCCCCCAGGGCTTTTGGGTGGTAAGATACAAAAAGCCTGTCTGATTTGTGGACGGGTTTTTTCTTAGCCAGACAGCATCTAAGTTGTCTGTGGACATCTAGGGTATGTAGTATCCTTTCAGCTAAGTTTTGGGGTGATGGGAAGAAAGCAGGTAGACTGATGGCCTGATTCAGAGACAGCTCATTGACTACTTTGGCCATAAAGGTAGGGCTGGTATGCAAACTCAGCCTGTCCTTGTGGAAAACAGTAAAAGGGTGGGAGGCCATAAGGACTTGTAGTTCTAAGACCTGACTGAAGTAAATGGCCACCAAGAGTAGGGTTTTCCATGTACAATGTTGGAGAGAACAGTCTTTGGCTGGCTCGAAGGAAAGCAGTGCCAATTTCTCACGTACAAAGTTAAGATCCCAAGGAGGTGGGATGGGCTTCCTTGGGGGTCTGAGGTGCAGAACCCCTTTTAGGAAAAGTTTAACTTCCAGCCTAGAAGCCAAAGGAGGGATGAGAGTAAGGCATGCTGAGATGGCAGAAAAGTGGGTCTTAATGGAGGAATAGGATAGTCCAGACTTCTTCAATTCACACAGGTTTTACTGGGAGTTCTACTACCAGTGGTTGCAAATTGTGTTTCTGACACAAGGCAGAAAATCTCTTCCACTTTGAAAGGTATGATTTTCTGGTATTTGGTTTTCTGGCCTCCTGCAAAACCTGATGCATGTCCTCTATGTAAAGGTGTCTGAAGGGAATTAATGCCCTATCACACACAGTGTAAGGCTAGGAGTGGAAAGATGTGGGTGTATGAGAGCTCACCTCTGCTGGGTGAGCAGATCCATCCATTGGGGTAACTTGTGGTGACTGCCATTGACAAAATGGAGTAGTAGGGAGGAACCAATGCTGCATTGGCCAATAGGGAGTCACCAAAAAGATTTGAGGTTATTCTTTCTGAATTTTCAGCAGAACATTTTGCATGAGAGGGAAGTGGGGAATGCATAAGCATACATTCCCTTCCAAGGGAATGAGAGAGCATCCACCCTCCATGCTTCAGGGTATAGTACCCAGGAGCAGAAGGTTGGAAGCTGTCTGTTCAAGGGGGAGGTAAACAGATCCACATCTGGAATACCCAATCGATGGACCAGGTCCAGAAACACATCTCTGCTTAGCATCCATTCGTGAGATAGAGTCATTGTCCTGCTTAGAGTATCTGCCATCACACTGTCTGCTGACGGAACGTAAACTGCTAGGATGCTGATTTATCTGTCAAGGGCAATTTCTCATGCCTGCAGGGCTAACCTGCACAGGAGGTAGGAACCTGTCCCCCCCGTTTGTTGATGTACCACAGCATCATGGTATTGTCTGTGTACAACCTCAGCGTGCCTGAAGTAGATGATCTTTGAAAATTTGAAGGGCTAACTTCAGGGCTTTCATTTCTTTGATACTGATGTGTTCTTTCTGTTGAGTGAGGGTCCATGAGTTTCTCACCCTCCTTCTCCTAAGGTTGCTCCCCAACCTGCGTATGAGGTGTCTGTGAAGAAGTCCCGTTTTGGGGGGGGGGGTGCAGGGACAGGCCTGGGTTGGCGTTTATCTGAGCTATCCACCAGTTCAGTTCCCTGGAAAGACGTGGGAGCACTGGAATCAACTATTCCAGGGGGTGCAGATGTTTCTAAACTGTTCTTAAGTACCACTGGAACATCCTCATGCGAAGTTTTGCCAAGGGAATAAGGGGATGGTGGAGGCCATGAATCCTAGGAGCCTAAGGAACTCCCTGGCTGATATGGCTTTTAGGAGGAGTAATTTCTTGAAGTAAGTAGCGAAGGACAATATTTTTTCTGGGGGAAGACGGGCCATAATTTTTTGTTAGGATCCTGAACCCAGGAACACATGATCCCGAGAAGGAATCGGGGATGATTTTTTTGAGATTTATCATGAATCCCAGACTTCTAAAGAGGGAAATGAAGTCTAGATGTTGCAGAAAAAACAGTTGTGTACACTTACCATAAATGTAGATGTTAGAGTGTATTCACTGTTGCAGTCATTACATTTGGGGTAATCTGCTTGCAGGTTGCCCTCAGTCGGCCTGATTAACAAAGTCTTGGGTCCTGAGTCGGTTGCTGTCCCTTCTTCCATGACATCAGGTTGTCAGGGGTATAAAACATGCAGCCAACGCCTTTACATCAGTTTTTCTTGCCCCAGATGTCAGGTGCCCCACTAATGGGGAGCAAATAAACATAAAAACACAAAGGTATACCTCCAACAAAAAGCAAATACACCAAAAAAAAAGCTTTTAAGCATAGTAAAGGAAAGTAGAGGTATAGCCAGAAGAAGTTAGGGGACTGGAGGGAGGGTAATCAGGACTGCAACAGTGAATACACTCGAACATATACATTTATGGTAAGTGTACACAACTCTACTATCTTTTTCGTGTTTCACTGTTGCAGTCATTACATTTGGGTAGATTCCCAAAGCTATGGTTGGGGAGGAGACGACGTCCCTGCAAGACAGCAGTGGCAAAGCCAGCTCTATAGCAGAAATTAATGCAATGCCTTACCCATTTAGAAATGGTTTGCTTTGAAATAGCCTTCCCTACTGCCCCTGCAGCAAATGCTACCAGCAGTTGTTCAGATTTTCTTCGAGGTTTAGTTCTGTCCAAGTAGAATCTAAGTTGTCTGTGAACATCCAAGGAATGCAGAATCCGTTCCCCTTTGCTCTGTGGATTGAGAAAGAAGGTTGGCAAATGAATGGACTGATTAAGAGCTACACTGGATACCACCTTGGGCATGAAGGATGGATTGGTCCCGAATGACACCCTATCCGCATGAAAGATGATAAAAGGCTCCACTGCCATAAGGGCCTGAAATTCAGATATCCTTCTAGCTGAAGTGATTGCTAAAAGGAAAGCTGTTTTCCAAGAAAGAAATTTTAAGTCTGCAGTAGCAGCTGGCTCGAAAGGAGGTAGAGTGAGTTTCTCCAATACAAAGTTAAGGTCCCAGGCAGGGGTTGGTGCTCTCCTGGGTGGTATCAAATTTTTGGCCCCTCTGAGGTACTGCTTGAGCAGAGGATGAGAGAAGAGAGGAGGGTTCTGTGTTATATTGCACTGAAATGGCTGAGGCATGGATTTTAATGGAGGAAAAAAGACAGGCCCATGTGAAGCATCTCAGTTAAGTATTGCAGAATCTGAGGTACATTTGGCGCTGCTGTGCTCAACCCTTGAGATTGGTTCCAGGCACAGAATATTTTCCATTTTTCAGCATAAGATTTTCTACTGTAAGTCCTCCTTGCCTCTAAGATGACATCCATCACAGGTTTGCTGAGGGATGATAAGGGTGAGTTTAAGTAATTAGCCAGGCTGCAAGGTTCAATGTTGGAAGCGGAGTGTGCAGGATCTGGTTCTCCTGCTGAGACAGCAGGGAAGGGGTCTGAGGCAGGTGCCATGGAGATAACTGCAACACACTGCGAAGGAGGGGGTAACAGTGTTAACGCAGCCAGTCTGGAGCAATCAAAATCATCCTTGATTTGTCCAGTTTGACTTTTAGTAGAACTTTGGAGAGCACAGGCAGTGGGGGGAAGGCATAGACTGATAGTTTTTTTCCAGCTGAAGGACAGAGCATCCACATTCCAGGCTTGGTTGAGGGGAGTCCTTGTGCAAAACTTGTCCAATTAGTAGTTCTGGGGGAGGCAACTAAGTCTATGTCTGGGCTCCCCCATTCGCTTGTCAACATGTTGAAAATCTTTGGTTCCAGTTTCCACTTGTGTGGGTCCATGAGGTTTCTGCTTAGTCCATTTGCCTATACATTTAATTTTCCTGGCAGGAATTGAGCTTGTAGGTGCACTTGGTAGCTCAAGGCTGTGTTCCACAATGCTATGGCTAGTGTGCAGAGGGGGTAGGAATGTATATTCCCTGCTTGTTTATGTACCACATAACCGTGGTATTGTCCATCTTTACCATTAGTTGTCCTGGAAGAATGTAGTCCTTGAAGGCTGTCAGAGCATTCAGTACAGCTAACATTTTTTTTTGATTTATATGTAGATGCATTTGACTTGGGTTCCATTTGCCATGAATGCACTTCACTGCCAGGTGAGCCCCCCATGCATAATCTGATGCATCTGTTATTAGGGTTTGGGTGTCAGGGGGTAGTGTGAATGGTAGTCCCTTGTTTTGGTGGCAGGCCTCTGCCCACCAGAGGAACTCTAGGCGTAGGCAAGGTATGATAGGAATCATTGTTTCTAGGCTGTGAGAATGTTGACTCCATAGGCTTTTTAGATACCACTGTAGTTTCATCATATGCAGTCTTGCATATGGAATTAGAAGAATGCAGGAGGCCATGAACCCCAAGGCTTGCAGTATTTGTCTTGCAGATAGCAGGGTTTTTGTGGCCACTTGTTTGAAATAGGTTATCAAATGAATTTGCTTTTCTGGCGTGAGGTAAGCAATCTAGGAAGTTGTATTCAAGCTTGCACTCAGGAATGTAATTTGTTGACAGGGTGCCAGTTGTGATTTCTTTTTGTTTATGGTGTACCCCAGACAAGTTAGAACCCTTTTTACAAACGCCAGATAGTTCAAAAGTATGCTCTGGCTTTCTGCCTGAATTAGACAATCGTCCAGGTATGGGTATATGTGAATACTTCTTTGCCTGCAAAATGCAATAACTGGAGCCAGGCACTTTGCAAATACCCTGGGCGCAGTAGACAAGCCAAAGGGAGGTGCAGAGAACTGATGAGTGTAGCCTGCTTTGAAGCGTAGGTATCTTATGCAAGATTCCCTGATTGGGATATGCAGGTATGCTTCTTTTAAATCTAGTGCTGCCAACCAGGCATCTTTGTCTAGCATAGGAAGTAAATGGTTAAGAGTCAGCATCTTGAATTGTGGAATCTCCAGAAAGGTGTTTAGAGTAGACAGGTCCAGGATTGGATGCCATGATTTGTCTTTTCTTGGTACCAGGAAAAGTCTTGAGTAGAAACCTTGTCCCTTTTCCTCTTCTGGTACCAGTTGAATAGCCCCCATGTTTAAGAGAGAAAGTACTTGTTTTTGAGCCTCTGCCCATTGATTAGGGGGCAGGTCCAGCCATCCATTTGGTGTTGGCAATGTGTGGAAATGAAATCTGTATCCCTGGGACACTATATTTAAAATCCATTTGTCCTGAGTTATGAGTTCCCAGTTCTTTGCATGAAGAGCAAACTTTCCCCACAAAGGGGCATTCAGTAGTTAAGGGCTTGGATATTTTAAAAGGAAGTCATTGAGACTGTTTACCATAGGGGGGTGTGTCTTGTTATTCCCAGATTTGAAAGTGGAAGTCCCTCCACTGCTTAGTTCTTTGAGTTCCCTGGGACTGAAACCTGGGGTTTTTGCTGTGTCTGGGTTTGGCTTGAGAAGACCTGGAAGGGACTGGAAAGGACCAATTCTTAGTGGGCCAGTGCCTACTAAATCTAGGAGGTTGCACTTGTAAAAAATCTTTACCAGTTTGCATAGATTTAGCTTTATCTTCCATCTTTTTAAGTACTTCTTCAGCCTTGTTGCCAAACAGGTGGTCCTGACTTAAAGGAACATCCAACAATTTAGCTTTAATATGATCAGGCAAAGATTGCTCCTTAAGCCAAGCATGCCTTCTAAGCACAGGCCCAGTAACAGCAGCCCTGCAAGAGGCCTCTAAAGAATCAAAACCACATTGCAAACTATGTTCTCTAACTTGTTCAGCAGAATGCATTAAATCCTGTAAATCTTTATTTTCCACACAGTAAAGAATCAACATCATTTTCTGTTTAAGAAGTCCAATAACATGTTGCTGATATTTTAACATATGAAATTGGCAGTTTAACACTCTGATTGCCAAGGTTGCTGAAGTATAAACCTTTTTACCCCATCTATCCAGCGCCCTGGAGTCTCTATCAGAAGGGGTAGTAGGATTTTTAGCAGTAGAAGCCTTAATGCCCTTGGGCCCCTGGGAAATAGTCTCTGGATCTGCAATAGGATTTCTGAAAAGGAACTTGTGGGACGCAGGAACCCTGTAGTATCTGTCAGATTTACTAGGAGCAGGAGGCAGGGAATCAGGGGCCAAACTGGATTCCGAGAAAACAATCAACATTTTCTAGTACAGGAGGAATAGCCAAAGGCCTATGCTGAGGTAGAAGAAGGAAATCCCTAAGCCTCTTCTTTGAATCAGAAAATTCCTGGCTTTCCCAGTGAAAATGCTCCCTTAACGTATGTAAGGTTTCCCCATAAGAAAAATCCTCAGGAGGAGAAGCAGAGGGAATAGAATCCTCTGCATCAAAATCCGCATAAGTAGGCAAGGGCAAATCCAGATCATCAAAAGAGTCCGAATCAACACCAGAATCAACAGAATCCTGATCAAAAGATTCATAATCAAGTTCAGCCCTAGGCCTCTTGGGGGGTTGACTACCCCTGATTAGAGTTACAAGATCTTCAGCCATTTTTATCATTTGTCTTTTAGGCATAGGGGCCTGAGCATGTGGTCTGGGCGTCGTTTTTTTAGACATTGATCGAGATTTAGGCCTTAGTAATGAAGGAGGTGTTGATTTAATATGCAAGTCCGTAGGCCTGAATACACCCTCAGATGCTGGTGCCTGCACAGCAGCTCCAGACTCATCCAAGGCAGAGACATCCGCGGGTTCCATAGTTGAACTATCTCGCAGCATACCGGACTTCGAATGGGTCTCAGCAGAGGCCTGCGAATCAGAAGTAGCGGGTATCAAGGGCTGTGAAAGCACCTCACTGAGTACCGGCGAACTGGCGACTGGCTTAGGAAAAGTGTCGTCTGCAGTTTTGGATCTTGGCAGCCTGTCTCTGTCTTTATCTTTGCGTTTTTTCGAAATCCCGGTAGTCGGATGGCTAACCGACGACATTTCTGGATAATTAAACCAAAAACCGAAATATTTAGAGGCAAAAATATACCGACGTCAGATAGTGCACTGATTAAATAAAGCACAAAACTGACAGCAAGGTACTTCGGGGTCAGGGCCTAGGCAAGGAATACAGTATGAATGAAAATCTTTATGAGGTATTTGCTTTCCACAAGTAATGCAATTATTAACTTTTACTGACACTGGAAAGGAGCAAGAAAAAGTTTTCCCAACAAGGTACTTAGCTTTAAGTTGAAGACTTTGGTTCTGAAACTCGAAAATGAAAATTTCAGAGTCGGCTGACCAGCATTTGCGAACTGCTTCTGCTTCACGCACCACATGTCAAGAAAGACCGATGTAATGGCGTCGGCTACATGTTTTATACCCCTGACAACCTGACGTCATGGAAAACGAAGTTGTGTCTTACCATAACGTTCCATCTGTGTTGTTGATCCTCGCTCAGTCATTACGTATGGGTATCGGTTCCGAGCTTGGAAACGAGCCGGCCATTTTCCAAGCTCGTGTCAGCTTCAAACTCTCGAGCTAAACTCTTACCTACAATTCCCCTCTCCCTGTTACCCCAGATTGAGTTTGCAAGTTAAAGAAGGTAGAGGCTACCTCTGGTCAAATAACCTAAGAGAACTGGATGGTGAGATCCACTAGAAACGACAGGAGGGGGAAGGAGGGAGGGTCGTAATGACTGAACGAGGATTAACAATACAGATGGAACGTTATGGTAAGACATAACTTATTTATCTGATATTGTTAATCCTCGTTCATTCCTTACGTATGGGACAGAGTCCCCAGCTACCTCTATTCCTGGGAGGCTCTCATGGAAGGACATTCCTGAGCACCACAGAACCAAAAGATGCTCTTCCCCTGGAGGCCAAATCCAATTTGCAATGATTGATGAAGGTATGAGGCATAGCCCAAGTTGCAGCTGCACAGATGTCATGTAAAGAAGCTTCAGCATGGAAGGCAGCAGAAGTTGCCACCAACCTTGTTGAATGAGCTTTCATGGTAGTAGGCATCGAGATTACTTTGTGTGTAAATAAAGGTCACACAGTCCCTTTAACCATCTAGCTAATGTGACCTTAGTGACAGCCGATCCTAATCTAGATTCAGAAAAGGCCAAAAATAACTGGTCAGATTTACAAAAGGGTTTAGTCCTGTTTAAGTCAAAACGGATTTGCCTGTGTATATCTAGGGTATTGTAGGCAATGCTCTCTTCTGTTTGAATGGTTGGGAAAGAAAACTGGCAATTCAATAGCTTGATTAATGGACATTTCAGAGATCACTTTAGGCAGAAATGATGGATTAGTTCTCAGAGACACTATCTCTATGAAAAATCAAGCATGGAGTCTTGATGCATAAAGCCTGAAGTTCAGAAATACGTCTGGCTGAAGTAATAGCGACCAAAAAAAAAAAAGAAGTTATGTACTCACCATAACGTTCCATCTGAGTAGGTAACTTCATTTGTCTGCAACCTGTGGGTATCTGATCCGAGCTGGCAGCTTTCCAAGCTTACAGATCCGAGCTCCAAGCTCCTCCCCCTTACCCATAATACCCTGCTACCTCCTTGTACCCTCAGATCGAGTTTGCCAGAGAAGGCAATAGAAAGTTTCTATAACCTAGAAACCCTTATCACTTTGCAATGCTGATGACTGAACAAGGTATACACAGGCTCGTAACTAAAACCATAGGTCCGGAGGAAGGAGGGAGGGTCGGTTGCAGACAAATGAAGTTACCTACTCAGATGGAACGTTATGGTGAGTACATAACTTCTTTATCTGAAGTAGTTAACTTCATTTGGTCTACAACCTGTGGGACTGAGTCCCCAGCTACCAGTAACTTGGGAGGCCCTCATGGAAGGACATTCCGGAGCACTGCAGAAACAAAAGAAGCGCGTCCTCTGGACAGGAGATCCAATTTATAGTGTGAAATGAAGGTATGTGAAGAAGCCCAAGTTACTGCTGCACAAATGTCATCTAACGAGACCCTTGACCAAAATGCCACAGAGGTAGCCATAGATCGTGTAGAGTGGGCTCGGACGTGTAGGGGCTCAGGACGACCAGAACTTTTGTAGGCGAGGAGAATACATTGGGAGATCCACCTCGCTAATGTAACTTTAGTGACTGGCTTCCCAAAATGTGATTTTGCAAAGGACACAAAATGTTGATCAGATTTTCTGATATCTGCTGTTCTGTTCAGGTAGAAACGTAGTTGTCTGTGAACATCTAAACAATGGAGTCTGTACTCTCCTTTATTCTGAAAATTTGGAAAGAAGACCGGTAGATTGATAGACTGATTAATATTGGCCTCTGAGGATACTTTGGGCAGGAAGGAGGGGTTGGTTCTGAGGGAGACCCTGTCCTTATGAAAAATGATGTATGGAGGTTTACAGCACAGAGCATGAAGCTCGGAAATTCTCTGGGTGGAAGTAATGGCAATCAAGAAGATTGTCTTCCAAGATACATACTTTAATTCCACTGTGGCCGTCGGTTCAAATGAGGGCCCTGTTAAAGCTTGAAGAACTATGGTAAGATCCCATGGGGGTACTGTATCTCTGATCGGGGGTTGTAACAAGAAGGCTCCTTTCATGAATGATTTATAGATCTTGGATGAAGCCAGGGGTCCTACATTGTTACCTATGTGATAGTGGGAGATAGCTGCCAGTTGGACTTTAATAGTGGACGCACTAGCTCCCTGCTGAAAAATATTTGAAAGTAAGTCAAGGACTGCTGGGACGGGGGCCATGAAAGGATCTAGATTCATCATCTCTGCCCAGAGGAAAAACTGTTTCCATTTACTCTTGTAGATCTTTCTGGTGGATGGTTTGTGCGCGGCCAATAGGATGGCCTTAACAGAGGAGGATAATCCGGGAGTCCTAGCCACTAGGGGAACTGGATCAACCAAGCTGAGAGCTTGAGATGACCCAGGTCGGGGGGTCTTGAGCCCCAGTGGATGGGAAATCAGATCCGGACTGGGATCTAGGATCCAGGGAGGATGTACTAGATGAGAACGTAAGGGAACCAGGTCTGGCAAGGCCAGAATGGGGCTATGAGGATAACTCTGCTCCCCAACAGACTAGCTTTCTGTAGGAACTTTGTTATCAAGGGAAGAGGGGGATAAGCATACAGAAGACCGGATGGCCAAGCATGAACTAGAGTGTCTCTGGAGGCTTCCCCTGGTGGGGGAATCAGAGCGAAGAACTCGATGCACTTTGTGTTTGAAGGCGAAGCGAAGAGATCGCAGCAAGGTTGCCCCCAGGCGAGGAATATCTGGTTCGCGACTGTTGAGTTCAGAGACCACTCGTAAGGTGAGAGAATTGTTCAACTCAACCTGTCTGCCAAGATGTTTGACCGACCCGGAATGTGCGTTGCTATGAGAAAGCGGTTGGTGGAGATCGCCCATTCCCACACTCTCATGGCCTCCCTGCAGAGGACAGGATCTGGTTCCCCCCTGTTTGTTTATGTACCATACTACAGACATGTTGTCCGACTGAATTGCAATCGTACCAGGAGGAAGAAGATGATGGAGAGCCAGAAACGTTAAAAAGCACTGCCCTCATCTTCAGTACACTGATATGCAGTGAGGTCGCTGTGGGAGTCCACGTGCCTTGGACGGATCTGCCCCTGTAATGCCCCCCCACCAGAGGAGAGATGAGTCCATGGTCACAGTGACTTTTGGGGGAGGGTGGGACATCCTTCCCGAAGGTCTTTGGAATGAAGCCACCAGAGAAGCGACTCCTTGCACACCCTGCTGAGAGGAATAGGGGTTGAAAAAGAATAGACCATTGCACTTGAGTCCATTGAAGGATTCTCATTTTCAGACGGGTGAACGGGGATAGAGTGATGGCAGCCGCCACGGATCCCAGGGCCCTCAGGACCAATACGGCAGGTGGCGCAGGAGACTAAGAGGTCCAAGATTTGGAGGCAAAGATTGCATAGCCTGTCGGTTGTCAAGAAAATTCTGGATTGTGTCGTGTCTATCCTGGCCCATATGAAATCCAAAATTTGAGTGGGTTGCAGAGATGATTTCCTGAGGTTGATTGAGATCCCTAGTTGGCGAGCTAGTTATAACAGGTAATCTCTGTTTGAGCAAAGTTGATGCCCGGTGGGGGCAGTAAGGAGCCAGTCGCCCAGGTACGGAAAGACCTGTATACCCTGAAGTCTCAAGGTGGGCCGCTACTACTGCCATGACCTTGGTAAACATCCTGGGGGCTGTGGTGAGACCAAAGGGTAGGACCCTGAACTGGTAATGACTGGTTCCTAGCCGAAAGCGGAGAAACCTCCTGGATAGTCTATCCATAAGAATGTGGTAGTACGCGTCTTGGAGGTCTATTGAGCACATCCAGTCATTCTCCTGTAACAGTGGGAGAATGGATTGAATAGTGACCATCCGGAATTTCTCTTTGGGTACTGACAGGTTCAGTGTCGATAGGTCGAGTATGGGTCCTAGGTCCCCCATCTTTTTTGGCACCAAAAAGAACCTGGAGTAAAACCCTAATCCGGACTGCTCTGGGGGGATGGGCTGGATTGCTCTTTTTATTAGCAGCCCTTGAATTTCTATAGCTGCTGCATCCCTATGACCGGGTGGGACATCGGGGATTCCGCTTGATCGAGGAGGGTATGGTTAAGAAGAGGATTGAATATCCTCTGGATACAATTCGGAGCACCCAGCGATTTGCGGTGATGGACTCCCATTTGGCTAGGTGTTCCGAGAAGCGCCCCCCGACTGCCTCCAGAGAAGAGCAGTCGGGCAATCCCTCAGGGCTGCTGCGCGGGTCGGTCCGAGAAAGGTTCTCTTGACCCAAAGCTCTTTGGGCCCCCTCTGCCTCTGGGCCGGTGTCCACCTTGTCCTCCTCTGCCTCTGAAGGACAAGGTCTCCGGAGTGAAACTGGGTTGTTGAGTCTTCTGGAACCACATCTTCTGTCCCTTTTGGTTCCTGGAATAGGACCTCTGGGGAGCCGAGAAGTGGATCCCGACGACAGACGTCTTCCCGTCTTTCTCGCTCTGGAGAAGCGTGTCGTGGACGGTCTTGTCAAAGAGCGTTGAACCGTCATAAGGGGCATTTGCGAAGGACGCCTTACAGGGTTCCACAAAGACGGAGCCAGGCCTGTCTTCGTAAGATGACGCCCGTTCCGCTAGCCCTAGCCGCTCCATCTGTGGCATGGGAGAGGAGCCGCATGGATGTGTTTGAGATGGATTTCAGAGTGGCCATTCAGGATGAGAATGTACGCTTGTCCTCGGCCAACATGGACTCTGGGGGTGATCCAGCGTACTCCTTAATCAGGTCCCGCTGGAGTCGAATAACATGTGCCATATAATTCAGAGACCTTACAGAGAAGGTCGATGAAGAGATCATTCGCTTTCCCAAACAGTCCATCATCCGAGAATCCTGATCTGGAGGATGCACAGAGGAACTCTCCTGTGCTTGTTCCTTCTCGGTGGTCCCCGCCACCACCATAGCATCCACAGGGGGACCCTTACTCCAACATGCCTTGTCCAAGGGGGGGGGGGCTGAGTATTTTGTCGAAACGTTTGGGGATCGGCTCCACAGTGTCCGGCTCCTTCCATGCCCTGGTAGTAATAAGATCTACCAGGGGGTCGGCGGGGGGGACGACGACGACGACACACTCAAGAGGTAGATGGGCCTGCGTCAAACGCCTCCAGAAACACGGACTCATCCGAGGAAGGCTTTTGGGCGGACCACCCTTCCCTGATGTCTCCAAAGGAGACATCTTCGGGGGTTATCTTGGGGTACCTTTCCCCTTCCTCCAGGTCCGTGTCATCTGGGAGGGACTCAGGTGAGTCCAAGTGCCTCCTCTTGCACTTCCACTTGTGAGGCACCTCCTCGGGGGGGGGGGGGGGCTGTCCGAAGAGGCCTAACCAGCGATGTCCTGTTCCTCCAAGGGAACCATCTGGGACATAAGCGCAGGCTGTCCCTAAGGTCGGATTATGGAGGATAGGCTCAACTGCGTGGGAGCGACGGGCTGGTCCGGAGCAAGAACCGGGGGTCTCGAGTCCTTCGAGAGGACCCTCTCCACTACATCAAATGCAGACGGTGAACTGCTCTCCCTTGAAACCGCGAGCAGTTCCCTTGGCTCAGACGTATGGATCAGTGCCGAAGGCGACCCGATCGGATCTGAAAGGGTAGTGTGACCAGACCTGGACAGAGCCGAAGTTCCACTAGCCACTCCGGATCCAAAGCCCGCATCACGGCCACGAGAGCTCAGATCCGACAGACCCGAGGGCATAGTCGGCACCGAAGACGTAAACGCTGTTGGCGCCGGCCCCACCCCGGCTCCGAAGCTAACTGGATCTGACAGCTCAGAGACCCGAAAGCGGGTCGGAGAAGGAGCAATAGGGGCAAAAAAGGGTGTCGAGCTCCCCCCCCCCCCAGAGGAGGGGGGGGCACGAGCACTCCCAACTGCATTTGAGCCTGCAAAAATCGACATCATCCGATCCATATCTGCGTCCGACAAACTTCTAGGAGACCTACTAGAGGCCACTGAAGGTGGCCGGGAAGGTCGCCTTGATGACCTAGAAGGTGACAGAGTCTCCTCCTCCAGCTCCGGGGTGAAACAAGGGGAACGGAGCCAAGAGGGGGTAGACTCTGAGACCGTCAAGGGAGAAGCAGCAACTTTAGGTGGCGGAGCAGAGGGAGTCGGCTCAGACCACCTTTTATGGCTCCGGTGTTTCTCTCTCTCTCTCCCTGTCTCTCTTATCTGCCCTCCCTTTCCTGATGGGCCAAAGAGGGAGGGTGAGTCCCGCCAGGGGATCGGGAGTGGCAGGTGAGACAGCCGTGGTAACGGCTGGCACCACAGCAGAAGCCGAAGAAGATTCTGGTGGCAGAAGGCCTGCCAAAATCAGCTTGGCCTTTCTGTCTTTTAATGCTCTGGGATTAAAGGCTGCACAAATAGTGCAGCCTGTGGAAAGGTGTTCCACACCCAGGCGTAACGCTCACTGAGTATGGCCATCCGCTGGGGACAGCTTATGACCACACTCGGTGCATTTAGAAAAAATGGCCTTAGGGCCTTCGGCCACTGTAAAGGAAAAAGTAAGCAGCACACGCCTTCAACACACTCTAGTGGGGGAGGGGAACTAGCTGACTAAACAATTAAATAAACTACAGCTAACGAAACAGGAACCACTGTGATAAACTACCTGAGGTTCACACACACACAAAGGGAAATATAGTGAAAAATAAGAATTCTATTAAACTACTCACAAACCAACTCGGAGCTCATTCTTAGAAGCTATCTTAAGCCGCGGCAAATGAGATCTGAGCGTTACAAGGAGGTAGCAGGGTATTATGGGTAAGGGGGAGGGGCTTGGAGCTCGGATCTGTAAGCTTGGAAAGCTGCCGGCTCAGATCCGATACCCACAGGTTGTAGACCAAATGAAGTTAACTACTTCAGATCAAGGTTTTCCATGACAAACACCTGAGGTCGCAAGAAGAGGCTGGTTTCAAAAGGTGCCATTGTCAGAGCTTGTAGAACTAATGATAAATCCCATGGTTGAATAGGTTCTCTAAAAGGTGGCTTCAGATGATTCACACCTTTTATGAAGGTCCCGCACAATTTATGGGACATGAGAGGAATCCTGAACACCCTCATGGAAATTAGAAATTGCAGCCAAATGAACTCTAATGGTAGAGGCCGATAGACCCGATTGAAAAAGATCGGCCAGATAGTCTAGTATTATCGACACTGGTCCTGAAAAGGGATCTACTTGTTTATCTTTTAGCCAACAGGTAAATATTTTCCACTTGCTCAGATAAGTAATTCTTGTGGAAGACTTATGAGAAGCAATGAGAATATCACATACTGGTAAAGAAAGATCAGTCTGCCTGGCAATCAAGGGAACTGGAGTAGCCAAGCCGTTAGCTTCAGGCTGTTCAGGTTGGGATGAATCAGGTTCTGTGGGTGTGAGATCAACTCCGGGATTGGATAGAGAATCCATGGTTGATCTAGTAGGTGAGGCCAAAGGAATGGGAACCAAATCTGTCATGGCCAACAAGGTGCTATGAGGATTACTTTGCTCTTCAACTGCCTGGCTTTCTTCAGAAACTGGAGAATGAGAGGAAGGGGCAGAAATGCGTAGAGAAGACCCGAGGGCCAATCGTGGACTAGAGCATCCCTGGGTGACTGTCCCAGAGGGGCAATCAGGGGTAAGTAGTTGCTGCATTTGTAGTTGGTCAGGGATGCAAAGAGGTTGCAGCAAGAACTGCCCCAGCAGTGGAAGTTCTCCGCCGCTATCAAGGGATTCCGGGACCACTCGTGAGGTTGAAGAATGCACCTGCTGAGTATTTCCTATCACGTTGGAACTCCCAGGAATGTGCGTTGCTAGAAGAAAATGGTTGGTAGCCATCGCCCATTGCCATATCCTCGTGGCCTCTCGACAAAGTAAGATTTGGTTCCGCCTTGCTTGTTGATGTACCAGACCACCGCCATGTTGTCTGATTGAATCGCAGTTGTCCCAGAAGGCAGCAGGGGATGGAATGCTTGCAACGCCAGAAACACCGCCCTCAGCACTAGAACATTTATATGCAGATTGGCCTCCAGTTGGGACCAAGTGCCTTGGACTGTCTGTCCCTGACATATCCCCCCCCACCCCATCAGGGAGGCGTCCGTGGTCACTGTGGCCTTGGGTTGCTGGGGGGAAAAGGGGCGAGACCACTGTGAGAGATTGTGTGTCATCCACCAATTTAAATCCTGTTTGCACCTGGGGGTTACTCGAAACATGTCTGAAAGAGGATGCTGAAAAGGATACCATTGGGTGAGCAGTAGCCACTGTAGAAGCCTCATGTGAAACCTGGCCAGGGGAACAATGGTGATGGAGGCTGCCATGGAACCCAGCAGCTGTAGAACCGAGTGAGCCGTGGATTTTCCCTTTGAAAGGATTGGAATTAGTTGTTGCTTTATTCTTAAAATTCAGTGCTCTGGAATAGCAGCTCTGCAGTTTTTTGTGTCCAAGATAACCCCTATGAACTCTGTTGACTGAGATGGGGTGAGATTGGATTTCTGCCAGTTTATGGTTATGCCTAGCCTTTGAGCAGCAAGGAGAGAGTATGCCAAGGCTTTTTCCAGTAGATGTCTGGTGGGGGCGGAAATGAGCCAGTCGTCTAGGTATGGAAACACCTGGAATCCTTGAAGTCGCAAGTGAGCTGTGACAACTGCCATGCACTTTGTGAACACACTGGGGGATGCAGACAGTCCGAAGGGGAGTACTCTGAACTGGTAGTGACTGGCTCCCGCACGGAAGCGCAAACATCTTCTTGATTGCCAGTCCACCTTTATGTGGTATTACGCATCTTGAAGATCTATACAGCACATCCAATCGTCTTTTTCCAAAAGTGGGAGGATAGACTGTATAGTGACCATCCAGAATTTTTGTACTCTCACAAACTTGTTCAATACACTGAGATCCAAAATTGGTCTCCAGTCCCCAGTTTTCTTTGGCACCAAAAAAAGTTGAGTAGAATCCGGATCCTATCTGGTCTGGAGGGACTATTTGGATGACTTTCTTAGCAACTTTTCTATCTCTAGTGCTGCTTCTTCCCTTTGACTGGGTGGAACGTCAGGAAGATTTTTTTAAAGGGACAGGACAAAGATCGAAGGGGATATGATAACTTCTGGTTATGATCCTTTGCACCCAAGAATCGGTGGTGATGGTTAGCCAGGCAGAAGGGTGCAAGGAGAAATGTCCCCAACCACCTCCAGAGGAAAGGAGTTGGGCCACTCTTCAGGAGCGCTGGTAGGATTGACCAGGGAATGAATCCCTGGAACCCTGGTTACGCGGTCCCCCTCTGCCCCGAAAGGAGCATCTTCCCTGTGAGTTTCCCCCTCTGCCTCTGGGGGAGAACTCGGCCTGTGTGTCACGGAAAGGACCCTGAGATTTCTTGAACCATATCTTTCCACTCTTTTGGTTTCGGGAGAAAGCACGTTGAGGGGAAGAATAACAGACACCTATGGCAGAAAGGGTCTTACCGTCTTGTTCACATCTGGCCAGTGTGCTTTTAACTTTGGGCCCAAACAACGAGGAGGGCTCAATGGGGGCATTAAGAAAGGAAGATTTAAAAAGTTCCGCGAAGTTGCACAAGCGCATCCAAGCGTGTCATCTCAAGACCGCAGCTGAACCCGCTGCTCCTTCTGATGCGTGGGATATCAACTGCATAGAGGAGTTAGATATAGACTCAATGGTAGCCAGCTGAGAGGCCACTTTGTCACGGACCTCAGACACTGCACCAGCCAAGGTTTCAGAGAGCTCAGAAACCAGATCCCTTTGAAGCCTGGTAAAATGTGCCATATAATTCAGGAACCTGATAGCAAAGGTCGCTGAAGCAAAGGTGCGCTTCCCTATTCTGTCCAGGGCCTGGGACTCTGTTAGGCGGGTGGACAATCTGGCTTTCTTCTTCTGCCAGATCCTTTTTTGTTGCAGCCGCCACACCGAAAGCATCTACAGGAAGACCTTTGGACCAATGGGGATCTGAAGCAGGAGGGGACAAGATCTTATCTGGCCTCCGGGGAATAGCTTCAACAGTATCAGGGGCCTTCCAAGCATGCTGCAAGATGAACTTGACACGTTCATCGGCAGGTGGAGTAACCCAGGAGGGTAGAGGAAGGCCTGCAGGAACACAGATTCCTTAGGGGTCGGATTAGTGGGCTGCTAGTCACCTCTCTGTTTCAGAATTTCAAGGATATCGCCAAAGGATACCTCATAGGGTGACCGAGGGGATCCTTCCCCCTCATCGAAATCTGTGTCTTAGGTGAGGGACTCCTCTGTGGAGTCCATGCGTTTCCTCTTACACAAACTTTTCCAGTGGACCTCCTCAGCGGGGAAGAGTTGGGGAAGACAAGGGAAAAGGGGATTCCTGAGGGAATATGTCCTGAGGCCCTTGCACCTGGTTTCTGCTAGGTGCGACTTGTGAAACCAGTGTACCAGATGAGGGTGGAGGTATAGACAGTCCGGTATCGCCAGCAGCAGCAAAAGCCTTCTCCATCAGTTGGAAGGCTGGTCCACACAAACAGGAGTGTATGTCTAAGGACAGGGGGCACTCCTCCCCTAATTGGCTCAGCCTGATGACTTGGAGTCCCTGGATGGCTGTGGAGCAGCAAGCTATGCGTGTCACAGCTGACATCCTGGGTCGTAGCAAAACTTTCCTGCCACGAAGGCAACTGCGGTTCCTTAGTGAGATCTATAAAGGGAACCGCAGAAGAGGAAGACTGTACTATATCCATGGACTTCAAAGGCAATGAAGGAGGAGAATAAGAAGGTGTCATTAGAGACGGGTGATCACCTCCCAAGGAAGGATATTTCCTGGGGGGGGGTGGAATACCTCTGGCCAAGAATGCATAAGACGCAACACATCATGCTCAGAAAGACTTCTAGTGGACCTCACAGAGACTGAGGGAGAAACAGGCCTATCCACAAAAGAAGCAGACTCAAAGCCCATCTCATCTGACCGCACCGAGGACAACGGTGCCACGAAAGACTGAACTACTGTAGTCTGCAGAGAAGTCATCGGCGCCGATGTCACTGTCTGCACCAACAAAGGGATCGGTGCCGAAGTGGTTGTCGGTGCCGAAGCTGGAACCGACAAAACTGGAGTCAACAATAAAGGCCTCAGTTCTGAGGAAGATCTCGGAGCCGACACGGTCAAGGTCTGCGCCGACTGAACGGTCGGTGCCGATGTAGTGGTAATGGTCTGAACTGAGGAGCCCCTCGGTGCCGATATGTAGAAGGCTGCAGGAGAGGATGTAGCCAAAATCACTAATGGAGCCGAAGGCCTCGGTGCCTAAGGTCTGGGTACCAAAAGCACTGGGGCTGACAGAGAGCTCCGGAGCTGAAATTTTAGCTTTTTTAGGTTTTGGTTGGTGAGAGTCCCCAGCCGGGGACGAAGGCAAGGATTTAGACTTCGTAGAAACATCCATTTTCTTATGGGCTTTAGGAGGGGTTGAGACCTCTGACCCAGAAATAGCCTCTGAAAAGGGAGATTTTAGAAGTCCCTTCAGTATCAGCTTGTTTTTCCTTTCTAACAAAGTTCTATTAGAAAAGTTCTCACAAATAGTACAAGGAGGTTCAACAGATAAATGGGAAGCTCCCAAACAATAAACGTAAAGAGTGTGCATCAGAAGTAGGCAGTTTGTGTCCACTATCAGAACACCGCTTAAACCCCGGACTACTTTTTATCTGCCATATTAACAAACAGAAAAGTACCAACAATGGTACAAGAGAATACCAGAAGGTATGAAAGAGAAAGGGAAAAGGATTACCAACAATGGTAAGGAGAAATTACCTCGCGGTAAAAAGGGTAAGTAAAGGACAGAAAAAACCTGAGGAAATTATGAATGCTAGATGCGATAGAGTAAAAGACAATAAAATATCAACTTTGCTGACAGAAAAGTAATTTGTAAAGCAATTAAACAACAATTGACTGTACTTGGCTAAAGAGAAGTAGCTTGACACGACCGGGCGGCAAACGAAATCTGGGGTAATAGGGAGAGGGGAATTGTGGTTAAGAGTTTAGCTCGAGAGTTTGAAGCTGACGCGAGCTTGGAAAATGGCCGGCTCGGTTCCGAGCTTGGAACCGATACACATACGTAAGGAATGAACGAGGATTAACAATATCAGATGAAGGGACAGCAACCGATGCAGGACTCAAGACTTTGTTAATCAGGCCGACTGAGGGCAACCTGCAAGCAGATTATTCCAAATGTAATGACTGCAACAGTGAAACACAAAGAACATCCCCAGGAAGTGACTGGGCCTGGATTAGGATATCGTCTAGGTAGGGGAAGTCCTGGCAAAAGCCATGACTGCTGCCAGGCATTTTGTAAACACCCTTGGGGCTGTAGAGACCAAATGGCAAAGCACAGAACTGATAGTGTGCAGAACCCACCGAGAAGCAGAGGAATGTCCTGAAAAGGGGATTGACTGGAATGTGTAAGTAGGCGTCTTATGTCCAAGGATACTAAGAAGGCCTGGGGTAAGATCAGGGGGGGCACAGGGTAGGAAGAGTGAGCATGCGAAAAGAGGGACCTCGGAAGAAGGTGCTGAGATGGGACAAATCCAGGATTGGTCTCCATGGGCCTTATTTCGTGGGAACTAGGGACATCCTGGAGTAAAATCCCTTTCCCCTTTCATGTGCAGGGACTTCTTGAATGATTCCTTGATCTAGGAGTTCCTGAATAACTGAGGGGAAGAAAGGCAGTTCTCGAGGGTGGTGATGAATGCCTTTGGGAATAAGTTTGGTCTCCCAACTCATGAAATATCCCTGTGTTATTATAGACAGGACCCAAGAATCTTGGGTAACCTGATTCCAAGCAGTTAGAGAGAGGGAGAAACGCATGGAAAGTGGGATGTTTGGATCCAGTGCTTGGTAGTCACAGGCTACCAAGGCTTACCCTGAAAGGGGTGTTTGGTGCCAGGAGTAGAGGGAGCAGGTCTGGCTGAGGCCAGTCTCCTGAAGTCCTTGCTTTTGGCTGGCAGCTGTCTGGCAGGCCTTCTCACAAGAGAGGTTTTGGTAGGGTAATTCCTTTGGTAGCATGTGATCGGAAAGACAAAAATGTCTCTCAGATACTGTAAGCTCCTTGTCCTTCATTTGGAGGGCCTTAAACAGGTCAGCAGCCAGTGAACCAAATAAATTATTGTCTAGGGGTGCGCCCAAGAGTTTAGACAATGTCATCAGGGAGAGGCTGCAACCTAAGCCAGGAGTACCTCCTAATGAGAGACCCTGAAGTAGCAGCCCTAGAGGTGGCCTCTAGTGCATCATAACTGCACTTAATAGAGTGCTCGGTCACCAGAGTGCAGGAATTCAACAGGGTAGATATTTTAGTCTTGCTGGCGAGTCAGGGAGGTTCCCCCCAGTTGTTTTGTCACATCAGCTAGCACAGCCAGGGAATATTTGGCCATCTGGGTTTGGTAGTTAATTGCTTTAACTGCTAGGGTAGCAGAAGGGAAGACCTTTTTCCATAGTTGCTCCATTAACCTGCTCTCCTTGTCAGATGACAGGAGGAAGGTGGAAGCAAGTAGCTTAGCAGTTTCGTCTGGAACTACAGCAATGACTGAAGGATCTGCACCTCAGGGACCTTTGAGTGCAGAAAGTTAAGAATCAGGGTTTTCCCGGAATGCATCCAAGAAGGCAGGGTGTACTGGAGGAAGAAAGTACAGTTGTGTACACTTACCATAAATGTAGATGTTCGAGTGTCTTCACTGTTGCAGTCATGACTTTAGGGTTCTCCCCTGCCTGCAGGCAGTCCTTGGTCGGCCAGAATCCCAAAGTCTGGGTCCGGCGTCGGCTGCTCAGCCATGCTCCCTGACGTCAGAGCGCCAGGAGTACAAAGCTGACAGCCGACACCATGTTCTCCAGTTTTTCTTGCCCCAGATGTCAGGTGCTCCAAAATGAGTAAGATCCCAAACCCTTTGCAAATACACCTCAGAAGAAGGGTGAAAAAAGGAACCACACAAAAGAAAAAATAAGAGGTGACAGGAGGGAGGGAAACCCAGATTGCAACCGTGAAGACACTCGAACATCTACATTTATGATAAGTGTACACAACTGTACTATGTTCATCGTGTTTCACTGTTGCAGTCATGACTGTAGGGTTGAATCCCAAAGCAGAATAAAAGGGAGGTGGTCATAAAGTAGAGGGGGTGGCTAAAAGGCCCTGCAAGACTGCAGAAGCAAAGCCTGCCCTAGACTTAGGGTAAAGAGGTAGATTGTAGTGCTTAGAAAAAGTATGCACTGAACTCCAAGTTGCAGCTTCCAAAATGTCCTTGGTAGGAACTCCTCTGAGGAAGGCAGCTGAAGTGGCAGCAGCTTTGGTAGAGAGAGTCCTTATAGTCCCTGGGATTTGCTTTCAATGGTGTGAATAGCAAAATCTGATTCCATGAGCAATCCATTTGAAAATGGTCTGTTTAGAAATAGCTTTACCTTGGGAACTTGAAGCATAAGAAAAGTACAGTTTTGTACCTACCATAAATGTAGATGTCCGATAGATATGCAACTGCAGTCATAACATATGGGTTGTCCTGCCTCAGGCAGCCCTCGGTCGGCCGAATTCCAAAGTCTGGGTCCGGCGTCGGCCGGTGTCGCCTCCTCTCCGACGTCACAACGGCTGGAGTATAAAGGCATTGGCCGACGCCATCTTCTTCAGTGTTTCTTGCCCCAGATGCCAGGTGTCCTCCTAGGAAGGCTAAATTTGGTAAATGGATAAAATAATCCCAAACATGCACAACAGTAATAAACAGATACACCATAGGAGATACCCCCAGCTGAAGGGAAGAGGGGTAGGGACCCAAAAGAAGGATACAGAGGGGTAGGAGGGTGGGAAAATCCGACTGCAGTTGCATATCTATCGGACATCTACATTTATGGTAGGTACAAAACTGTACTATGTCCTTCAAGAATGCAACTGCAGTCATAACATATGGGTTGAGTACCATAGCCAAGCTGGGGGTGGATGGAACTATGATAAGGATGGTGTAGCTAAAATCCCCTGCAGGACTGCCGAAGCAAAGCCTGCTCAGGATCTGGAGTATAAGGGCAGGTTGTAGTGCTTGGTAAATTTATGCACGGAGCTCCATGTAGCAGCTTCTAAAATGTCCTTTGTTGCCAGTCCTCTTAGGAAAGCTGTGGAAGTGGCTATAGCTCTGGTGGAATGTGGCCTGATAATGGCTGGCACACCTTTTCCATGGAAAGAATAGCAAAATCTGATGCAATGTCCAATCCATTTTGAAATTGTTTGCTTGGAGATTGCTTTTCCTTGTACTCCAGCAGCATAGGCTACAAACAGCTGGTCAGACCTTCTGGTGGCCTTGGTTCTGTCCAAGTAGTAGCGGAATTGTCTGTGTATGTCCAAAGTATGCAGTAGTTTTTCCCCTTATTTTGAGGATTGGGGAAGAATGCAGGTACATGAATAGCTTGATTTAGAGACACCCTGGAAATTACTTTTGGCATGAATGTAGGATTGGTTCTTAGAGAGACTCTGTCTTGATGAAAAATGAGGAAGGGGGGCACTGCCATGAGTGCCTGTATCTCCAAAACTCTTCTTGCAGAGGTGACTGCCAATAAGAAGGCCGTCTTCCATGACAGAAATTGCATTGCTGAGGTTGCTGCTGGCTCAAATGGAGGAAGAGTTAGTTTTTCCAACACGTAGTTGAGGTCCCATGCAGGTACTGGCTGTTTTCTGGGAGGTTTGATATTCTTTATCCCTCTTAGAAACTGTCTTAGCAGAGGATGCGAAAACACTGGAGGGTCACAGTTGTATTCTGCTGAGATTGTTGAGGCATGAATCTTTATTGAGGAGTATGAGAGTCCAGTATGAAATAGTTCTGCCAAGTATTCTAATATTTGAGGTATACTCAGTAATGCTGTGTCCTGACCCCTGTTGGCATTCCAGATACTGAATCTCTTCCACTTGGCTGATTAGGTTTTTCTGATGGAAGGTCTGCGTGCTTCCAGCAAGATCTCTTGAACAGATTTGGAAAGAGAGTTTGGTGTTGAAGTCATGGTAGCCTCCAGGCTGTCAGATGCAATGTTTTCAGGTCTTGATGTAAGGTCCTGTAATTGTGTTGAGTTAGGAGCAGGGGCCATAGGGTCAGAGGCCATGGCTTGGTCCGAGTTATGGTCAATAGCAATGGGTACCAGTGTTGCCTTGGCCAGTCTGGAGCTATCAAGATGCCTGTTGGTTGTTCTGCTTTTATCTTCAGTATCACCTTGGTCAGCAGTGGCAGGGGAGGGAATGCATATATTTTTAAAGAATTCCAGCTGAAGGAGAGAGCATCCGTTTTCCAAGCTAGAGGGTGGTGAGTCCTTGTGCAGAACTTTTCCAGGTGATGATTTAAGTGGGAAGCAAAAAGATCTATGTCCGGTCTTCCCCATGTCCTTGCCAGTTGAGAGAAAATGTGAGGGTGCAGCATCCATTCGTGTGGATCCATGAAATTTCTGCTAAGATTGTCCGCCAGTACACTGTCCTTGCCTGGTACAAACTGAGATTGCAAATGTATCCTCAGGCTCAGGGATTTTTCCCAGAGAAGCATTGTTAGTCTGCAGAGGGGGTAAGAATGAGTGCCTCCCTGCTTGTTTATGTACCACATGACAGTAGTGCTGTCTGTCCTTATTAGAAAATGTCCCTGTTTTAGTGTTTTTTCGAAAGTCTCGATGGCATGTATCACTGCCAAAATCTCCTTTTGGTTTATGTGCAGTTGTCTTTCCTTTGGCGTCCAAAGACCTTGAATGCATCTGCCCTCCATGTGTGCCCCCCATCCATGGTCTGAGGCGTCTGTTGTTATCATTTGGTCTGCTTGAGGTCTGTTGAAAGGCATGCCTTCGTTTAGTTGACTGGCTTGAGCCCACCATAGAAATTTCTTCTGCAGACATGGAATAAGTGGGATTATGTCCTCTAGGCTGTTGTTGTGCTGAGACCATAAGTTTTTTAGATACCATTGCAGCTTTCTCATATGAAGTCTTGCCAAAGGTATTAGAAGGATGCAAGATGCCATGAAACCCAGGGCCTGCAGGATTTTCCTTGCAGTCAGCTGGGAAAGCTTTGCTAGGCCTTTGAAGTACTCTGGTAAATGCTGCTGTTTTTCCTCTGTGAGGTAGGCCATTTGTTTTTCCGTGTCCAGTTTGGCTCCTAGGAATATAATTTGTTGGGGTGGTAGTAAGTTTGACTTCTGAATGTTGACTGTGTATCCCAAGGCCTGCAGTAGATGCATGACATAGTCCAAATTCCCTTTTAAAGTTTGTTTGTTGTCTGCTTGTATGAGACAGTCGTCCAAGTAGGGGTGTATTTGAATCCCCTGCAGTCTGCAGTGTGCCACTACTGATGCCAGGCATTTCGTGAACACTCTGGGCGCAGTAGATAAGCCAAACAGCAATGCTGAGAATTGATAATGCTCTGTCCCTGCAAGAAATCTGAGGTATCTTCTGCAGCTTTGTCTGATTGGGACATGCAGGTATGCCTCCTTGAGGTCCAGAGTGACCAGCCAAGACCCCTTGCCCAACATGGGAAGAAGTTGCTGCAACGTCAGCATTTTGAACTTTGGCACAATGAGGAAAGTGTTTAGAGTTGACAAGTCCAGTATGGGTCTCCATTTGTTTTCTTTTCTTGGAACAAGGAACAGTCTTGAATAAAATCCCTGGCCTTGTTCCTGAAGAGGAACCCTTTCTATTGCTTTTATACTTAATAGCTTGGAAACTTGAGTGAGTGCCTCTGCCCTTTGATGATGTGGCAGGTTTGGCATGCCTTGTTTTATTGGTAATGTGTGGAAGTGGAATCTGTAACCTTTGTCTATCAAATCCAGAATCCAATTGTCCTTGGTTAAGATAGGCCAGTTTTGTGAGAATAAGGCTAATTTTCCGCCCAAAGGTGCTTCTCTTTGAACCTTTGTAGGCGTGACGAAAAGTCAAGTCATTGTGATTGTCCTTGTGGTGCAGCTGAATTGTCTGCGCCACTTCTTTGATTTGGAGGTTGCCATTGGCGTCCCCTGTAAGATACTCGGTATTGCCCTCTACCTCGGGCACGTCTGCTTTTTCCCCTTTGAAACTTGTCAGAGCTGGGGAAGGACCAATTCTTGGAGGGCCAGTTTCTGCTAAATCTGGGTGGCTGAACCTGAAGAAAATCCTTGACTGTCTGTACTGACTTTGCTTTTTCCTCTATGGATTTCAAAACATCTTGTGCAGTGACACCAAAAAACTTTTGTTTTTCCAAAGGTGCATCCAGTAACTTTACTTTAACATGGTCAGGCAAAGACTGATCCTTCAACCAAGCATGTCTACATATTACAGCCCCAGTCATAGCTGCCCTACATGAAGCTTCCAGTGCATCATAACCACACTGCAGAAAATGGTTATTAACCTGCTGAGTGTTATGAATATGATCCTACAGTGCCTTTTTATCAATAGGCTTAGGAGAGGCTAACTTTTTCTGTAAATCATCCAGGAGAAAATCTTGGTACTGAAACATGTGAAAAAGGCAGTTAAGAGACCTCATGGCTATGGTAGTAGAGGTATTTACTTTTTTACCCCATCTCTCCAGGGACCTTGCTTCTCTGTCAGCTGGCAGTGGGTTTTTGGCAGAGGAGGAAGCCACTCCCTTGGGGCCCTGTGAAATAGTTTCTAGGTCCACAGAGTGAGCCTTAAAAAGGTGCTTGTGAGTGTCAGGGACCCTGTAATATCTGTCCGGCTTGACAGGAGCAGGAGGAAAAGAATCAGGGTTGGCACTGGAGTCAGAGAAAACATCATCCAGAACATCCATAACTGGAAGGATAGCCAAGGGTCTGTGCTGGGGAAGCTTGAGGAAAGTACGAAGCCTTTTCCTGGAGTCAGAGAATTCCTGACCCTGCCATTGAAAATGTTCCCTCATGGAATGCAGGACTTCACCAAAAGAGAAATCCTCTGGAGGGGAGGCAGAGGGAATTGATTCCTCAGCATCAGAGTCCTCGTAGGCCTGAAAGGGTTCTTCTTGGGTATCAGAATGCTTAGAATCCCCAGAGGCTTCAGCCGAGGAGAGGTCGTCCGCCTGCTCAGTTCTAGGCCTTTTTTCTGCAGGTGGCTGAGAACCCCTGTCCGGATGAGGCTGAGACCCCCTGATAAGGGAAATAAGATCTGCAGCCAGAGACATGATCTGCTTATCAGATGAAGGGGCCTGGGCAGGTTTAGGATGGGCCTTGGCCTGACTGGCGCCTTAGCACGCAAAGGCCTTGATGGACATGGAAACAGGAGGCCTAGCAGCCCCACGTGCAGGCGTTACCTTGTCCACAGGAATGGTGTCGGGTAGATCCAGAACTTCGGTTTCCGGAGGAAAATCCACAACCGGCACCGGAGAGATCTCAGAGACTGAAGGTCGTGTTAACGCTGTGTCGTCGGCCTGGAGCGGTTGATTTACCACTTCCGAGGGGACCGGAGCGCTAGCAGAGGATTTAGGAGTAGCATCGGTAGTGGACGCGGGCCGAGGATAACTGTCCCGGTCCTTGCGTTTTTTAGCAGATTGGGTAGTCGGTTGATCCGACGGCACGATATACGCAAAGGATTCACCGAAAAAGTCCTCGGCGAATTCTGCCCGGCGCCTGAGAGTGCGCTTATTAAAGCAAGCACAGGCAGCACAGGCCGAGACGTCGTGGTCTGGGCCCAGGCAAGGAAGGCAGAGAGAATGGAAGTCCTTATGAGGTATTTGTTTACCACAAGACAAACAATTATTAACTTTCTCAATTTGTTCTGACATCGGCTGAGGCAAGAATAAATGTTCCCCAACGGGGTACTTAGCTTTTAGATGACTTCGGTACTGAAAACACAGGAGCTGACCGACCGGCACTTGCGAACTGCTTCTGCTTCGGGCACCGTGCGGCAAGAAAGACTGAAGAAGATGGCGTCGGCCGATGCCTTTATACTCCAGCCGTTGTGACGTCGGAGAGGAGGCGACACTGGCCGACGCCGGACCCAGACTTTGGAATTCGGCCGACCGAGGGCTGCCTGAGGCAGGACAACCCATATGTTATGACTGCAGTTGCATTCTTGAAGGACATCAAACAATTGCTCTGATTTCCTGATGTCCTTGGTTCTGTCCAGGTAAAAACGTAGTTGTCTGTGTACATCCAAGGAATGCAAGATCCTTTCCCCCTTATTTTGAGGAGTGGGGAAAAAAGTTGGCAAGTGAATAGTTTGATTTAAAGCCACTTTGGAAATCACCTTAGGCATGAAAGTAGGATTAGTCCTTAAAGACACCCTGTCTTGATGAAAAATAATATAAGGTTCCACAGCCATGAGAGCTTGCAACTTCGAAACTCTCCTGGTAGAGGTCAGAACTAACAGGATGGCTGTCTTCCAAGATAAAAACTTGATGTCAGATGTGGCAGCAGGCTCAAAAGGAGGTAAGGTGAGTTTTTCCAAAACATAGTTGAGATCCCAAACAGGAATGGGAGGAGATCTAGGGGGCTTTAAGTTCTTAGCTCCTCTGAGAAACTGTCTCATGAGCTGGTGGGAAAAGATTGGAGGGTCTGTATTATAATGAGCAGAAATAGCACAGGCATGTATCTTTATGGAAGAGAAAGAGAGACCCTTATGTAAGAGGTCTGTCAGGTAAAGTAAAATCAGAGGAATGTTAGGAATAAGAGGATCTGAATCCTTTGCCTGCATCCAGGAACAACATTTTTTCCATTTTCCTGAATAAGATTTTCTAGTGCTAGGACGTCTGGCTTCTAAAATGACATCCATAACCTGCTTGGGTAGGAGAGAATGAATCATAGACCCTGGATTAACCAGGCCGCCAGGCTGAGAGTTTTGACATGGGAGTGCAGAACCTGACCCTGGTGTTGGGACAGAAGGTTTGGAGTCTGTGGTAAAACCCAAGGGGGCTCCAGACAAAGGTTTTTCAGTGTTTGGTACCAAAACTGTCGAGGCCAATTTGGGGCCAGCAAGATCATCATCTTGGGCTTGTCCTGTTTGATCTTTAATAATACCCGTGGAAGAAGAGGAAGAGGCGAAAAGGCATACCCAGAGAGGTTTCTCCAACTGAATGATAGTGCATCCACTTTCCAAGCTAGTTCGTGGAATGTCCTGGTGCAAAAAAATCTGTAGTTGATGATTGAGGTGGGATGCAAAGAGGTCTATGTGAGGACATCCCCAGACTGCTGTAATCATCTTGAATATTTCGGTGTCCAGCATCCATTCGTGTGGGTCCGACAGGTTTCTGCTCAGACTGTCTGCCAGGAAGTTTTGCTTCCCTGGTAGAAACTGAGCTTGAAGGTCCAGTTTGCAAGCTAGAGCTGTGTTCCAAAGATTCATGGCTAGTCTGCAAAGGGGATAGGAATGAGATCCCCCTTGCTTGTTTATGTACCATATAACTGTGGTGTTGTCTGTCTGTATCAGTAGTTGTCCTGGTTGTAGAAGATTCCTGAAGGCCAATAGAGATTTCTGAACGGCTAACATTTCCTTTAAATTGATATGCAGGTGCTTCTGATCCTTTGTCCAAAGGCCCTGCAGACAGTTGCCCTGAAAATGGGCTCCCCATGCATAATCTGAGGCGTCCGTGGTTAGTATCTGAGTGGCAGGAGGCAGACTGAAGGGTTTTCCTTTGTTTAGAGTACATGCCTTGGACCACCAAAGGAATTCCTTTTGAAGACAAGGCAGGACGGCGATCTGTATGTCTAAACTGTGGCAATGCTGAGACCATACACTTTTTAGGTACTACTGCATTTTCGTCATATGTAGTCTTGCATATGGTACGAGAAGGCTGCAGGAGGCCATGTAACCCAAAGCCTGCAGGAATTTCTTTGCAGATAGCTGAGTTAATGTTGCCAAGGTTTTGAAAGTTGAAGCCAGCTGTAATTGTTTTTTGCATGTCAGAAATGCCATCTGGGTTGTTGTGTTTAGAGAAGCACCCAGAAAAATTATCTGTTGTAAGGGTGTCAAATTTGACTTTTTTATATTTACAGTGAATCCCAGGAACTTGAGAAGATTCTGAACAAACTCTAGATGCTGGAGTAAGGCATCCTTGCTGTCTGCCTAAATAAGACAGTCATCTAGCTAAGGGTAAATCTGAATTCCCTTGAGTCTGCAATAAGCTACTACTGGAGCCAGGCATTTGGTGAAGACCCTGGGTGCAGTAGACAATCCAAAGGGCAGAGCAGAGAATTGATAGTGCCTCGATCCGGCCTTGAACCTGAGGTATTTTCTGCATTCCTGCCTGATGGGAATGTGTAAATATGCCTCCTTTAAATCCAAAGTTACCATCCATGCATTTTTGGTCAGCATTGGAAGTAGCTGCTGTAGAGTAAGCATCTTGAATTTTGGTATCTCGAGAAAAGTGTTCAAGACTGACAGATCCAGAATGGGTCTCCATGAATTTTGCTTCCTGGGGACTAGAAAGAGCCTTGAGTAAAAACCTTGTCCCATCTCTGAAAGTGGAACTAGTTCTATGGCTTTCATAGCCAAGAGAGTTTCCAGCTGGTTTAAGGCCTCTAACCATTGATGTTTTGGAAGATCTGGCCATCCGCCTGGTCTTGGTAGGGTATGAAAATGGAATTTGTAACCTCTTGAAACCACATCCAGAACCCACTAGTCTTGGGTTATACGAGTCCAATTTAGGTGAAAGAGAGAAAGTTTTCCTCCGAGAGGGGCTTCCAGGCAAGAAGTTCCTGCAGCCCAACAGAGGGAGTCATTGAGTCTGTTTTCTATGAGCTTACGACCTGTCCTCTCCTCCCCTAGGGGTGGAAGCAGTCCACTGTCTTGGTCTATAAGAGGCTTGCATTTGAGGCCTTCGTCGGGAGCGTCTGTATCTACCCCTCTGAGGCCTGTCTGAATTGGGAAAGGACCCATTTTTTGTAGGCCAATTCCTACTAAATCTGGGTGGCTGTACTTGTAAGAAATCTTTAACTGTTTGCATGGATTTTGCCTTGTCCTCCATCTTCTTTATCACCTCTTCAGCTTTAGATCCAAACAAAACATTATGCTGAACAGGAGCATCCAATAATTTAGCTTTTACTTGATCTGGCAAATTTTGTTCCTTTAATCATGCATGCCTTCTAATGACTGTGCCAGAGGCAGCAGCCCTACAAGAGGCCTCCAAGGCATCAAATCCACAGTGTAAACCATGCTTCCCAACTTGTTCAGTGGCATGCATTAAGTCATGTAATTCCTTATCATCTGCACAGGCGGAAATGCAAGTTAGCTTTTGTTTTAAAACAGACAGGAGAAATTGCTGGTATTTCAGCATATGAAACTGACAGTTTAAAGCCCTAATAAAGTAGCAGAAGTGTACACTTTTTTGCCCCATCTCTCTAAAGATCTGGAATCCTTCTCAGTGGGAATGGGGTTTTTAGCAAAAGCGGCCTTAACCCCCTTAGGACCCTGAGAAATGGTTTCAGGGTCAGCAGTAGGATTCTTGTATAAAAACTGGTAGGACTCAGGAACCCTATAATATCTGTCTGGCTTAACAGGAGCTGGAGGAAGAGAGTCAGGAGATAAGTTAGCCTCCACAAAAGCATCATCCACAATATCCAAAACAGGAGGAATAGCCAGGGGTCCTATGTTGGGGAAGAAGAAGAAAACCCATTAGTCTTTTCTTAGATTCAGAGTACTCCTGTCCTTCCCAGTGAAAATGTTCCCTCATTTCATGCAAAGTTTCCCCAAAAGAGAAATCCTCAGGGGGAGAAGCTGAAGGAATGGATTCCTCAGCATCAGAATCCTCATAAGGAGGGAAAGAATATTCCCGGTCAGAAGAAGAAACTGAAGAAACAGAAGCCTGATCAGAGGAGTCATAATACACTTCCTGCCTTGGCCTTTTATCAAGAGGGGGATGTGAACCCCTAATCATAGTAAGTCCTCCGCCATCTTAATTAACTGTTTCTGGGAATTGGGTGCCGGATCAGAAGAGGCCTGGGCTGCAGTCTTTGATTTGGAAGGAGTCTTTGCCTTTATTAGAAGTTGAGTAGGCCTGAAAACCCCTTCGGAAGCCGGTACCTGCACAGCGGCTCCAGACCCATCCGAAGGAGCATTGTCCGAAGGTCCTGCAACAGAAATATTCAAAGGCCTAGTTGGCTCCTCGTGGAAGTCCATTTCGGCCATCGGTTCCAAAATGGCCGACGACAGGGGCTGCAAAAGCGCGTGACGACTGCCGAACCTGAAGCTGGCTCTGCTTGTACAACATCGTCTGATTTGGACCTCGGAGGCCTGTCTTTATCCTTGCGTCATTTGTGAACTCCGGTAGCCGGAACCGTATCCGACGACATTTTATAATTAAAACGCCTACCGAAGTAATGAAATGCAAAATCGTACCTTCGTTTAATCACACGTTGATTGAATCTAGCACAAAACCGACAACTAGCTACGTCGTGGTCAGGGCCTAAGCAAGGAATACAGTAAGAATGAAAATCCTTATGAGGTATTTGCTTCCCACATGAAATACAATTATTAACTTTTTCTGACATCGGACTGGAGCAAGAAAAAAGTTTCCCCAACGGGGTACTTAGCTTTGAGTAGGAGAAGAAAGTCTTCGGACTGAAGTACGTTTATAAAAAATTGTTAGGAGTCAGCCGACCGGCACTTGCGAACTGCTATCACTGCACGGCAAGAAAGACTGGAGAACATGGCGTCGACTGTCAGCTTTGTACTCCTGGCGCTCTGACATCAGGGAGCATGGCTGAGCAGCCGATGCCGGATCCAGACTTTGGGATTCTGGTCGACCGAGGACTGCCTGCCGGCAGGGGAGAACCCTACAGTCATGACTGCAACAGTGAAACACGATGAACATCCATTGGGTTGGAAAACTCCATTTGCAAGAGTTCATAATATCTTTTCTGGGTCTCTAACCTGACTGCAGCCCCACTTAAAGAATTCTTTCATTTGAGCAATGGTTTTCCCGAAGGTGATATCTTCTCTTGGGGAATCTGTGCCATTAAACTCCTCCTTTGGGTGAAGTGTACCTCAGAGGGGAAGCAATTTGTGAGGTATAAGTGAGAGATTCATCCCATGATGAATCTTCTTCAGATGATGCATCTGGAGCAGGTTTACCTTTGGGGGTAGATGCAGTAAGAGCCTGAACCAAAACAGAGGCCTAGCACAGGGCTAATAAGGCATTAAAAAGGCCCTGGTTGAAGGCTTGCCAGTCAGGAAGTCAACTTGAAGCAGTAGGAGTTGGCAAAGGAGCAAGATGTTTATTTTTTTTTGTTTCTTCTTTTTATGGCACTCCTATATCAAGGTATTGGAGATCCGGTGAAGAGTGGGTGGGCTGGACGCCAGACGGCACTCAACAATATCAGAGCTAACATCCTCACGAACCACAATCTGAGAGACCCCACACAGATCCTCGGATATAATGAGCCTAGATTACCCTTGGTGACCAAATCGGACACCTGCGATTCCATCTGGGACGTGCCCTCGGCCTAACGGCTTCCACCTGGGTACCCGCCAAAGGAAGGTCTGAGGATTCCGGCTCGGACTCCAGGCCTTCATCGGCCTTGAGAGTACGGCTGGAAGGGAGGGCACAGCAGTCAGATCGGGCCTAGACTTTTTGTCCTTTTTGACTGGAGGCTCATCCGAGAAGACTGACGTCAGATCCATCGCTTTGGCCAAATGTTTTAGACATTGGGTTTCTAAATAGATTTTTAAGGCAGCTAAGTGATTCCTGAAGGTTTTGGGAACAAAGGCCTGACAAATACTACAAGTAGTGTGGTCGTGCTCCTGGCCTAAGCAAAACAGGCAGAGCTCATGCGTATCTTTATGTGGAATCTGCCTTCCACACCTACCTTGCCTTTTCTACCAGACATAAGAAACCCCAAAGCAGTAGCAAATGATAATCAAAACCCCCTACGGGGTATTTAACTGAAGTCGGATAAGATGAGCACTTTACACGGGATCACTTTTGCAAAGCAGCAACAACCGGTGCTGGCAGTCACACAGGCAGCAGAAATGTTCTGAGAAAGGTACTTGCGGACATTTGTTTTGTACCCATCTGTTTATAGTCAACATCCTCAGACAGAGAGGCGGGACGGCACACACAAAATAGCGGTAACATCTATCTTTTGTAAAATGGACGGAGGTACTAGAGTCGACTAGAGGCGAACTCCCTTGTGTTGTGAATACAACAGCATATAAATAGGACATCTAAAAGTGTTACTAAACGCAAGGAGTCAAAAAGTACAGTTTTGTACCTACCATAAATGTAGATGTCCGAACTGGATAGCATCTGCAGTCATAACAAGTGGGTTGTCCTGTCGTCAGGCAGCCCTTCAGTCGGCCGGATTCCAAAGTCCGGGTCCGTCGCTGCTGATGTCGCACTCCACCCGACGTCATCTCTGTTGGTCTTCGGGTATAAAGGCATCAGCCGACGCCATTTTCCTCAGTGTTTCTTGCCCCAGATGCCAGTATTGTCTTTCCCTGGTACAAATATTGCCTGTAACTGGATGTTGTAGCTGAGTGCCAGGGTCCACAGCTCCAAGGTCATTCTGCATAGGGGGTATGAATGAGTGCCTCCCTGTTTGTTGATGTACCACATGACTGTGGTGTTGTCTGTCCTTATCATCAACTGGCCCTCTTTGAGAAATGGTTTGAACTTTTGGATTGCCAGTTTTACTGCCAGCATTTCTTTTAGGTTGATGTGCAGTTGAAGTTGATCCTGTGTCCACAATCCTTGCTTTGTCCAGCATGTGGGCCCCATCCTAGGTCTGAGGCGTCTGTTGTGATGGTCTGGCTTGCTTGACATCTGCGAAAGGGTAGGCCTGGGTTTGACTGGCATGCCTGAGCCCACCATAGGAACTCCTGTTTTAAGCATGGAATTAGTGGGATTTCTGTTTCTAGACTGTGTCTGTGTTGGGACCACAAATTCTTTAGGTACCACTGTAGTTTTCTCATATATAGTCTGGCAAATGGAACCAAGATTATGCATGATGCCATGAAGCCCAAGGCCTGCAGTACTTTTCTTGCTGTTAACTTGTTCAGTTTTGTTAGTGCCAAGAAGTATAGAGGGAGTTCTTTTGTTTTTCTGTAGTCAGGAATGCCATTTGTTTTACTGTGTCCTTGTTTGGGATGGTATCAGCCTTGACTTTTGTAAATTGACTGTGTATCCCAGTGCTTGTAGCAAGTAAATGACCCTTTGTAAATCTGTTGTCAGCTTGCTTTTGTCCCCTTGTAGCAGGCAGTCGTCCAGGTATGGGTAAATTTGAATTCCTACTGATGCCAGGCATTTTGTGAATACTCTGAGTAGATAAGCCAAAGGCAATGCTGAGAATTGATAGTGCTCTGATCCTGCAAGAAATCTGAGGTATCTTCTGCAGATTGGTCGCAGGTATGCCTCCTTGAGATCTAGAGTTACCAGCCAAGACTCCTTGCCCAGCATGGGAAGAAGTTGCTGTAAGGTCAGCATTTTGAATTTTGGGACAATGATGTATGTATTTAAGGTGGACAGGTGAGAATTGGTCTCCAACTTTTTCCTTTCTTGGAACTAGGAATAGTCTGGAGTAGAACCCTTTCCTTGCTCTGCTGTTGGCACTCTTTCCACAGCTCTCATGTTTGCTAACTCCATTATCTGGCGAGAGCCTCTGTTTTTGATTTGGAGGTAGATTTGGCATTCCTCTTTGACTGGAAAAGTGTGGAAGTGAAACCGTAACCTTGATCTATGGTTTGTAAAATCCACTTGTCCTTTGTTATGTAGTGCCAGTTCTTTGAAAATAAGGTTAACTTTCCGCCTAGAGGAGCTGCTATTTGTTCCCTGGTATCACTGTGGTTGTGTTGATGTAGTGGCAGTGGCTGTGTCTGTGCCTCTGTTGTTACCTTGCCACTGTCTTCCTCTGTAGGCACCTCCTCTGGATTGGTTTCTGCCTTCTATTCCTGCCCCTTTGAAATTTTGTGGAGTCAGGAAAGGACCAATTTTGGCAGGCCAGTTCCTGCTAAACCTTGGGGTTGAACCTGCAAGAAATCTTTAACAGTTTGAACAGATTTTGCCTTTCTTCCATTTTCTTCATAACCTGCTGGGCAGATGTACCAAACAAACTTGTCTTGTCCATAGGCATCTAGCAACTTAGCTTTAACATGATCGCTTGTTCCTTTAGCCATGCATGCCTTCTTATCACTGTGCCTGTCATGGCTGATCTAAATGAAGCCTCCAGTGCATCATAGCCACATTTTAAGGAATGGTTGCTAACCTGTTGTATGTTATTTACCATCTCTAATACATATTTCTTATCAAGAGATTCATCAGTGGTTAGTTTTTAGTTAACTGATCCAGCATAAACTCTTGGTATTGTATCATGTGAAACTGACAGTTTAAAGCTCTAGCTGAGAGAGTAGCTGAAGTGTAGACCTTTTACCCCATCTGTCTAATGACCTTGCTTCCCTTTCAGAAGGAATAGGGTTTTGGGGCCCTGGGATATAGTTTCTGGGTCTGCAAGTGGAGCCTTGTAAAGGTGGTGATGAGTATCTGGCACCCTGTAAAATCTGTCCGGTTTGGCAGGGGCTGGGGTAAAGAATCTGGCAAACATCATTGAAAGCATCATCCACCACAGAGAGAACAGGGGGTATAGCTAAGGGCCTGTGCTGTGGGAGGTGCAGAAAAGTCCTAAGTCTTTTCTGGAGTCTGAAAAATCCTGTTGCTGCCATTGGAACTGTTCATGGCATGCAAGGTTTCCCAAAGGAGAATTCTTCTGGTGGGGAAGCAGCTGGGATGGATTCTTCAGCATCAGAATCTTCAAAATTGGAGAAGGAGCCTCTGGCTGGTCAGTTATGTCTGATTCATCAGCAGAATCATCAGAGGACACTGGCTCGGGGCTCTGCCCTAGGTCTCTTCTCTGGGGCTGAGAGGCCCTGTCTGGGTGAGATTGAGATCCTCTAATTAAAGAAATTAAATCTTCTGCCAAAGTAAGCATTTGAGAACTAGAAGAGGGCCTGGATGTGGGTGGTTTAACAGGCACTGTTTTAGTAGTCTTGGCTGCTCCTTAATGGACATGGCTGCTGGAGGCAGAAACATCCAAGGGATGGTGTCTGATAAGTCAACCACCGTAGTGGGTAAAATTTCTGAGGTCGTTTCAAGAGTTGTAGCAGGGGCCTCAGTTGTAGGAATAGGTTCAGCTGTACTTTGTTCAGTTTTGCTTGACCATGGTTTAGGATCCGACGGCATAAAAATCAGAACCGAAAAACTGTTCTGCAAAACTCGACCCACGCCTAAGCGTTCGTCGGTTGAAAGAAGCACAGGCGAACAGGCTGCTGGGCTGGGCCTAAACAAGGCAGACAGTAAGAGTGGAAATCTTTATGAGGTATTTGTTTCCCACAGTTTAAACAATTGTTAACTTTTTCTGACATCGGCTGAGGCAAGAAAGAGTCCCAGCTCTGCTTCGCCACGCGGCAAGAAAGACTGAGCTGATGCCTTAGACCAACAGAGGAAGGGCTGCCTGACGACAGGACAACCCACTTGTTATGACTGCAGATGCATCCATGAAGGACATCAAGAAGCTCCACACTCTCAAACCTCTCCTCACCCCAGAGGATGCAGATATATGTGCAGTTACTGAGACACAGTTTAAAGCTGTAGACAGTACACTCGTAGTGCAAAGCTTTAGTGTCTTCCACACATTTAGACCAAAATTGCACAAGCAGAGAATAAAGGTGGAGGTGTCTCCATCTACAGGATAACAAAAGTACCTCTAGGTTAATTAAACATAATGATGCACTTCAGGTTCCTCAATGTCTATATTACCATGGACAAAGTCCCATAACATATCCTGGCAAACTACAGGTTACCCTCGAAGTCCCAAGAAACTTATGGCTCATACTTAGACCTACAGGAGACATTCACCATTCAAATACTAAATGCACAGGATATTTTAATTATCACTCTATAAAACAGAAATCATACACGAACCAATATTTGCAGGCACAGAGATATGCGGACTTTATAAACACAAACATACTGGACCAGATAGTGCATACGCCTACCTGAGGTACAAACATATTGTTCCTGGTACTCTCAGACATGGAACCTCTGCACTCCCCACCCAGTGTCATGTCTCCTCTGATAATGTCAGACCACAAAGAAGTCTACTTCGAGTTAAAATTAAACTTGTTTAAACACAGTAAACCCTGTCACAGTCAGGAACTACACCTGAGCAAATTACCTTTTATTAAGCAATAACCTGTTAAACTTTCAAGCCCCTCCAAACCCAGACAACACAGCAGCCCATAAAGAATCATTCACAAAAACTCTGTATAACCACCTCAGTGACTGCAGAGAGCCAGCTGTGCCTATCTGAAAAAAGCCCAAAGCTACTTAAAAAACAAACTACCCTTGTGGAATCCAAAATTAAGCATATTGTACAACAAAAAGAAAAAAAATCACACCAAAAATAATAAAAGCTCTCTCAAAACGAACTAAGAGGACTATGTACAACAAACCAAATTTTGAGGTAAAGATAGCAAGTCAGGTCAAGGACAACCATAAAGCCTTCTTCAGCTAAGTCTAAAACCTCAAAGGCAGCAGTGTGTTGAAAAAGAATTTATGTACTCACCATAACGTTCCATCCGAGTAGGTACTTCATTTGTCTGCAACCTGTGGAACCCACTGGGTATTGGATCAGATCTCGGATCCGAGCCAGCAGCTTTACTAGCTAAAAGATCCGAGTTCCTAGCTCCTCCCCTTACCCACAATCCCCTGCTACATACTCCCTTTCCCCAGATCGAGTTTGCCTAAACTAGCAACCAAGACTCTCGACCAAGTACCATAACCTACTGCCTAATTGCATGAACCAATGTCATTCATAGTCAGGAAGCATGATACCGGATAGGGGGCATGGAGGAGGGGTCGGTTGCAGACAAATGAAGTACCTACTCAGATGGAACGTTATGGTGAGTACATAACTTCTTTATCTGAAGTAGTTACTTCATTTGTTCTGCAACCTGTGGGACAGAGTCCCCAGCTACCTAATAAAAACCCTGGGAGGTCCTCAAGGAAGGATATTCCAGAGCACCGCAGAGCCAAAGGAAGCCCTACTCCTGGATATCATATCCAACTTGTAATGAGAAATGAATGTATGAGAAGAGGACCAAGTAGCTGCTGAACATATATCATCCAGAGGAACTCTCGACCAAAACGCTGCAGAAGTAGCTATGGAATGAGTTGAATGGGCATGGACTCTGGAAGGAGCAGGTTTCCCTGAGGCTAAGTAAGCATGGATGATGCATTGCGAAATCCAGTTTTCTAAAGTAACTTTGGTAATAGCCTTTCCTAAAGAAGGTTTGGCAAAGGACACAAACAATTGATCAGACCTACGAGTAGCCTTCGTCCTGTCCATGTAAAAGCGCAGTTGTCTATGTACGTCCAATTTGTGTAATTTATATTCCCCTTTGTTCTGGAAGTTGGGAAAAAATACTGGTAAATTAATCGACTGATTAATATTTGATTCACAGGCCACTTTGGGCAGAAAGGAGGGGTTAGTCCTGAGAGACACTCAATCCTTATGAAAAATTAGATAAGGGGGGTCTTCATGCAAAGCGCTTGAAGTTCTGAGACCCTCCTGGCTGACGTAATAGCGATCAGAAAGGCTGTTTTCCAGGATAAAAATTTTAATTGAACCGAGGCTGCCGGTTCGAAGGGCGGACTCGTTAATGCCTGCAGAACCAATGTCAGGTCCTATGGTGGAACCGCAGTCTTAACTGGTGGCTTCAGCATAAAAATTCCTTTCAAAAACGTTTTGCATATTTTAGCTGAAGCTAACGATCCCAGCCCATCTCCTATGTGAAAATGAGAGATGGCTGCCAACTGTACTTTAACTGTAGATGCACTGGCTCCTTGATGAAAAATATGTGGCAAGAATTCAAGAACAGTTGGGATAGGGACGGTAAAGGGATCCAAACCCTTTGTCTGTGGCCCATCTGGGATGGGATCCAAGATCCAATGAGGAAATACACTGAGACCGCAGATAAGGGAACCAGAGCTGGCAAGGCCAGAATGGAGCTATGAGGATAACTTTGCTCCCCAACCTTCGGGCTTTCTGTAGGAACATAGTCATGAGAGGAAGAGAGGGGGTAAGCATAGAGGAGACCGGGTGGCCAAGCATGAACCAGAGCATCTCTGGGGCTCTCCCCTGGTGGGGGAATTAGAGAGAAAAACTCGCTGCACTTTGTGTTTGACGGAGAAGCAAAAAGATCGCAGCAAGGCAGACCCCACTTGAGGAAAATCTGTTTCGCTACTGACAGGTTCAGAGACCACTCGTAAGGTGTGAGGATCAAGCGACTCAGCTTGTCCGCAAGAACGTTGGACCGTCCCGGAATGTGCATTGCTATCAGAAAATGGTTCGTGAATATCGCCCATTCCCAAACTCTCATGGCCTCCCAACAAAGGGGATAAGATCTGGTTCCTCCCTGTTTATGTACCAGACTACCGCCATGTTGTCTGTCTGTACTGCAATAGTCCCCAAGGGAAGAAGGTCGTGAAGAGCTTGCAACGCTAGCAGCACCGCCCTCATCTCTAGGACATTGATATGCAGAGCGGTCTCCAAGGGAGTCCATGTGCCTTGGACAGTTCTGCCCATAGCATGCCCCCCACCCGAGGCGAGAAGTGTCCGTGGTCAACGTGGAATGGGGTTGAGGCATCACGAAGGGTCTCCCTTCCCGCAGCTCCCGTGAGCGAAGCCACCAGAGGAGGGAGTCCCTGCAAACCTTGCTCAGGGGAATAGGAGTGTCTAGGGGGTGTAGCAACAGAGACCATTGGACTTGAAGGGTCCACTGAAGAATTCTCAATCATAGACGTGTGCAGGGAAAGACTGATTGCTGCTGCCATAGAACCCAGCGCACTCGGGACTAATTCTGTCGATGGGGCTGGGGACTGAAGAAGTGCCATAACATGACGTGACAAACTGCTCAATCTGTCTGATGTTAAAAAGGCCTGAGAGAGGCGAGTATCTATTTTGGCCCCTATGAATTCCAGAACCTGTACAGGATGAAGGAAGGATTTCTGGAGGTTTATTGAAATGCCCAGATGCTGGACAAGAGTGAAAGAATAGTCTCTGGCAGAACAAAAGCTGATGCCTGTTGGAGGCGGTGAGGAGCCAGTCGTCCAGGTATGGAAAGACCTGAATGCCCTTGAGTCTCAGGTGGGCTGCAACAACTGCCATGACCTTGGTGAACACCCTGGGGGCTGTGGTGAGGCCGAACGGAAGAACCCTGAACTGATAATAACTGGCTCCCAGCCGAAGTGGAGAAACCTCCTGGATCGTCTGTCCATAAGAATATGGTAAGTACGCATCCTGGAGGTATATGGAGCACATCCAGTCGTTCTCCCGAAGAAGAGGGGAATTGACTGCAGAGTGACCATCCGGAACTTTTCTTTGGGAATGAACAGGTTCAGGGAAGAAAGGTCTAGAATTAGTCTCAAGTCCCCCGTCTTTTTTGGCACTAAAAAGAACCTGGAGTAATTGCCCAATCCGAACTGGTCTGGGGGGACGTGCTGGATGGCTTTTTTCTAGCAGCTTCGAAACCTCTGAAGCTGCCGCCACCCTTTGATCGGGTGGGACATCGGGGAGGCACTTCGTAGGAGGGGGAAGACTTAGAAAGGGAATGGTGTAACCTCTGGATATGATTCGGAGCACCCACCGATCCGTCGTAATGGACTCCAAGTTTTGGAGGTGCTCCGACAGACGCCCCCCCCCGACTGCCTCCAGAGAGGGACAGCCGGGTAAGCCCTCAGGGCTGTTGTGCGGGCCTGTCCGAGAACGGTTCTCTAGACCCAAATTTACGCGCCCCCCCCCTCTGCCTCTGGGCCGGTGTCCACCTTGTCCTCCTCTGCCTCTGAAGGACAAGGGATCCGAAGCTGGATGGGACTGCTGAGACTTTCGGAACCACATCTTCTTTTGTCCCCTCTGATTCCTAGAGAAGAATCGTTGGGGATTAGAAAAGCGGACTCCGATAGCAGACAGCTCCTTCCCGTCCTTTTCGCTTTGGACCAGCGTCTTGCAGACGGTCTTGCCAAAGAGCCGTCAAAGGGTGCGTTCGCGAAGGACACCTTGAAGGGTTCCGCAAAATCGCAAAGGCGGAGCCAGGGGTGGCGCCGCAAGGCGACCCCTGCCCCGCTAGCTCTAGCGGCTCCCACCGTGGCATAGGAGAGTAGCCGCTTAGAAGTGTTAGAAATAGATTTCAGAGTGGCCATGCGAGTCGAGAAAGTCCTCTTATCCTTGGCCATCATGGACTCCGGGGGAGCTCCAGCGTATTCCTTTATTAAGTCTCGCTGGAGTCTGATGACGTGCGCCATGTAGTTCAGCGCCCTTATAGAGAAGGTGGCTGAAGCAAACAACCGCTTTCCAATGTGGTCCAACGTCCTAGATTCCTTATCCGGAGGATTGACTGAGGAACTCTCCTGTGCGAGTTCCTTCTTCGTGGTGGCCGCCACCAACATGGCATCCACTGGTGAACCCTTAGACCAAGCCTGCCTATCCGAGGGAGGGAGGGCTAAGAATTTTATCTGGCCTTCTTGGAATTGGATCCACTGTGTCCGGGTCCTTCCACGCCCTGGTAGTAATTAGGTCTACCAGGGGGTCAGCCGGGGGGGGGGACGGGGGACACCCAGGAGGTAGACGGGCCTGCCTCAAACACCTCCAAAAACAAAGACTCGTCTGAGGAAGGTTTTTGGGCAGACCACCCTCCTCTAATTCGCAACATTTCCATGATGTCTCCAAAGGAGACATCCTCAGGGGGTGATCTTGGGGTACCTTCCCCTTCATCCAAATCTGTGTCTTCCATAAGGGACTCAGGGGAGTTCAGGTGCCTCCTTTTACACTTCCGTTTGCGAGGGACCTCCTCGGTGGGGCTATCCGAGGAGGGCTCGCCCACGGGGTCCTGTTCCTCTAAGGGAACTAACTGGAGTGTTGGTGCAGGCTGTCCCAATGGCAGGATGATGGAGGATACACCTAAATGCGTCGGGGGGGAGGATCCGACACCCGGACTGGGGATCTGGAGGGCCTCGACAGGACCCTCTCCACTACTTCGAACGCCGAAGGTGAACCGCTTTCCCCAGGCTCCGAAAGCAGCCCCCTCGGCTCCGAGGTAGGATCTGCGTTGGAGCTGAAGCGGTCGGACCCGAGAGGGAAGTGTACTCCGACCTGAACGGAGCCGAAGATACACCTACCCCACGGATCCGACGCTCTGCTCTTGGCCCCGAGAGCTAGGATCTGACAAGCTCGAGGGCAAGGTCGGCGAAGTAACCGTTGCTGTCGGCGCCAACTCCCCGGTTCCGAAATGGCCCGGATCAGACGACTCCGAGACCCCAAACCGGGTCAGAGAAGGAGCTATCGGGGTAAAAAAATGGGCTGCTCTCCCCCCCCAGAGGGGGAGGAGGCAGGAGCACCCCCATCTGCATTTGAGTCTGCAAAAATCGACGCATCATCCGATCCATGTCCGTGTCGGTCAGGCTCTTTGTCGATCTAGAAGAGGTCGTCGAGGCAGGCCGGGAGGGCAGCCTTGAAGACCTCGATGGAGACTGGTACTCCTCCGGCGAGAAACTAAACGAACGGAGCCGAGAGGGAGAGGATCCGGAGGCCCTCGTGAAGGGACTCGTAACTTTAGATGGCGGGGCCGAGGGATGAGTCTTATGCTTCTCTTTATGCCTCTTCTCTTTAGAGGAAGAAGAGTCCCCCTGACCCTGAGAATCTGAGGGAGGTGGAGTCCCAGACAGGGTAGGGGGTTCCAAAGGCCCGGGGGCCGCAGTTGCAGCCTGTGCCTTAGATGGAGAGGAGGAAGAAGAATCCTGCGGTAATAAACCCGCCAGGATTAACTTATTCCTCCTATCCCTGGTGGCCTGGGGGTTAAAAGCTGCACAAATTTGGCAGCTGGTGGACAAATGGGCCACCCCCAGACAAAGAATGCACTGAGTGTGGCCATCAGCTGGGGAAAGCTTATGGCCACACTCAGTGCACTTACAGAATATGGCTTTGGGCCCTTCAGCCATAATACAGAACACACACACACTTCGGGGAGGGAAATAAAAATTAAGACAAAAAATTACCACAAGATTTTTAAACTAATACTACTACACGACGACTAGGGCGCTAATACACACACACAACAAAAAGTATTCCAGTCTAACTTTTTACATTTTTTTTTAAACCAGAAAGTTTTCACCCACGCCTAGGAGCTCTTCACTTGAAGCTTCTCTCAGCTGCGGCAAACGAGATCTGGGAAAAGGGAGTATGTAGCAGGGGATTGTGGGTAAGGGGAAGAGCTAGGAGCTCGGATATTTTAGCTAGTAAAGCTGCCGGCTCGGATCCGAGATTGGATCCGATACCCACAGGTTCCACAGATTGCAGAACAAATGAAGTAACTACTTCAGATCAACTGTTAAATGGAGCCACATTCGTGGAACCAGGAATATAGGAAATTTTCTGGCTGACAAATTCAACTCCAACTTTACCTGCCCATCCCACCTCAGGAAATACCTTCCAACAGTCTCTCAAACTGTCAATAGGGAGCAGGTCTTACATGAGCTCTCCAAGGCCAAGAATACAGCTTTGATGGGCCACGATAATATCTGATATCCAAGGATGCCTTCTAAACGGTCTGAAACAACATATCAAGGGCCACTGGAGTCATTACTCAGACTTCAAAATGGCTTCATGAGATGGAAAAGGACTTTAACAGTCATCCATCTGCTCAGGGGTAGGTCATCAATGGATCCCCAGGAATTACAAACCCATTAGTCTTACTAGGCTCATATTCAAAGCAATGGAAAGAGTCATGGAAATGAACTATGACAATGTAAACATTCAGAAACTGGACCCAACCCAGTCTGGTTTCATCAAAGGCAGGTCATACTTACTAAACCTGGTAGACTTGTTTGAGAGGGTCACCAAGGCAACAGATGAGGGCAAAATGGTGTATACTACTACTTTGACTTAGCAAAGGTATCTGATACAATACCCCACACACTTGAGCATTGGAAAAACTCATGGAATTGGGCATAAATCCCTAAGTAACCTGCTGGCTAGGCAGCTGACTTGCACATAGGACCCAGGAGGTTACAAATGGAAATATCACCTCCAGAGAGGCGCCACAAGTGAAATCCACCACGGCTCTTTGCTGGGTCTGCACCTCTTTGCCATCTATTTTTTGGAAGTAGAGGCCAATTTCAAGGACCTCTAGCTTACCAAGTTTGCAGATACCACATATGAATTAGTTCAGCAATATCCTCATCCATGGGGACATGATAAAATTAAGTATTGAGGAGTATGGATTAAAAATGACTCGTGTGTGTGGCAACTAAGGATATTTGGGAAGAGACTTAAAAAAAAAAAAAAAAAAAAGATTTTATCTGGGAGGGCACGAATCAAATAGGACAAGTTGATTCTTTCAAAAGAATAAAGTGGATTGGGTTACCAATTTGAAAGGGTATTTCAGAGCTACACAGTTAATGCTCCTATACATAGCACAAGCAGAAACCTATAGTTCCAAATGGAAATGGATGATAATGAAACAGGGGGCAGCTCAAGAAACAAGTAGAGTCTGTGATTATGGATGCAGACCTTTTAAGAAAAATAATCATACAGATTATTATACTTATAAAGTAGCACAAAGTATTCTAAGAACTAAGCCAACACAAGAATGGGGAAAGGAGATTCTGCTACTAGGGATGACTGCAATTAGGGATACACATAATAGGCAAGAGGGGCCTGGAATTTATTGGAGAAAACTGGCAAAGGAACTAAGGTAATGGGAGCAAATAACTAGACAGGGAAAGGTTACATAATGGGAATGTGCCAATAATTTATTTGGAATGCAGGCTGGAGATTACCTTTTCGATCAAGGATTGATATCACAGTATAGGAAAAGAGAAAGAAATAAGGGGTCCTAAATGAAAGACAAGCACTGGTAGAGTTTTTAGTAGACTTTAGATCAGAAGCTGACGTTAAAAAATAAATTAGTACAGCATATAAAATATTGCATGATAACTAGAATAATCATAAGGTTAGAAAGAATTGGGAAGAGAGACCGGAGAAGTAATAAACAAAGAAACAATCGGGGGATATATATGTCTCTCAAATATGCAACAAAATCTAGATGATTTAGGATTTTTGCTTGGAAATATTTACATAGATATTTTAATTCCCCAAGTAGACTCCAGAGAATTTTTCCTCAGGTAGTCAAATACTGGAGGTGTGATGGGGAAGAAAGATAATTGGGAAGGTATTTTCTCAGAGTGTAATGAGTTGGCAGACTTCTCTATCAGATATACTAGGTGAACAAAGCTATGATACAGAATCAAAATTGCCTAGACATAGTAATGCCTTGCTGAGTCTTAATTATGGCGGCTGCCAAAAAAGCAATTACTAGAAACTGGAAATCAAAGCCTAAACCAACTGCACTAGAAGTAGTGAATATAGTAACAGATAAAACAACTGGAATTGGAATAGTTAAGAAAAGAGTAGGAGCAAATTACATAGAAAAAGTGGGAAATGTGGGGAGGAATGAGGTTTAAAAGGAGGAAAGACGTGAATGAGCTACGTAATGTCTGACAATAATTGGGTAGATTACAAGTGATGTACAATATTTGTAGCTAGAATTATGTCAATGTGGTTTGTGATGTAAAACACTTGCAGCTGGGATTATGTCAATATGGTATGTTTTTATTTATACAAACGTATGATTGCCTATGTCATAAGTGATGACGTAAAGATAAGCAAATCAAATTTAAAATAACTTAAAGATGTTTCTTGTTTTTTATATATATATATATATATATATATATATATATATATATATATATATATATGAGTATGTACATATATATATATATATATATATACACACACACACACACACACACACACACACATATATATATATATATATATATATAAAGTTTGCAGATGATTGCAAGCAAGTCCTCAAGATATTAACACTTTTTAAGAAGGTCCAACAGATAAATGACCAGGGCCAAAGACAGCTTAAAACTCAGTGTCAAGAAATGTATAAAAGCACCTTTTGGGAAGCTGGCTACCCTGGGAAAAGTACAGTTGTGTACCTACCATAAATGTACATATCCGAGTGTATTCACTGTTGCAGTCATTACAATTTGGTCATCCTGCTGGCAGGCTACCCCGCAGTCGGCCTGAATTCCAAAGTCTAGGTCCGGCGTCGGTTGCTGTCGCCTCTTCCCTGACGTCACTGCATCAGGGGTATAAAAGATGCAACTGACGCCATTTTCTTCAGTTTTTCTTGCCCCAGATGTCAGGTGCCCCCAAAAGGGTAGGCTAAAAATATGACAAAGCATGCACGCACCAAAGTAAATTATTCCTTCATCTACAAGCAAATACACCACCAAGGTTGTATAGAATAGAGAAGTACAGGTAAGTTCCAGCAAAGATAAGGGGGATGATGGGTGGTTAGCCTGGAGACTGCAACAGTGAATACACTCGGACATCTACATTTACGGTAGGTACACAACTGTACTATGTTCATCGTGTTTCACTGTTGCAATCATTACAATTGGGTTGAATCCCAAAGCAAAGGTTGGGAGGCTGGAGCTAAATAGGATTAGGAGCATCTATGAGGTCCGGCAGAACTGCAATGGCAAAGCCTGCCCTGGATTTAGAGCAGAGTGGTAAGTGATAGTGCTTTGTAAAAGTGAGCACTGAACTCCAGGTTGCAGCCTCTAAAATGTCTTTGGTTGGTACTCCTCTGAGGAAGGCTGCTGAAGTGGCTGCTGCTCTGGTTGAATGTGGCCTAATGCCCTTAGGCACTGATTTGCCATGGTGTGAATAACAGAAACTAATGCAGTGGCCTATCCACTTTGAAATAGTCTGCTTTGAGATGGCCTTTCCTTGTGATCCTGCAGCATATGCCAGTAGTAATTGCTCAGTCTTTCGGAAAGCTTTGGTTCTGTCCAAGTAGAAGCGAAGCTGTCTGTGTATGTCCAAAGAATGCATAAGTCTCTCACCCTTATTCTGAGGGTTTGGATAAAAGGTAGGCAAGTGAATAGTTTGGTTAAGGGCCACACTGGACACTACTTTAGGCATAAATGTTGGGTTTGTCCTCAGAGAAACCCTATCTGGATGGAAAATGATAAAAGGTTCCACAGACATGAGTGCCTGTGGCTCTGAGACTCGTCTTGCAGAGGTTATTGCTAGGAGCAGAGCTGTTTTCCAAGATAAAAATTTAATGTCAGCTGTAGCGGCTGGCTCAAAAGGAGGCAGGGTGAATTTTTCCAAGACATAACTGAGGTCCCATGCAGGTATTGGTGATCTCCTTGAAGGCCTTAAATTTTTGGCACCTCTGAGGTACTGCCTTAGGAAGGACGAGATAAAATAGGTGGCTCTGTATTGTAATGAGCTGAAATGGCAGAGGCATGAATCTTAATAGATGAAAAGGATAGGCCTTTGTCCAACATCTCAGTTAAGTATTGCAAAATCTGAGGAATATTTGGTACAATCGTGTCAATTCCTTGTGCCTGGTTCCAAGCACAGAAACTCTTCCATTTTTCAGCATAAGATTTTCTGGTACTAGACCTCCTGGCCTCCAAAATAACATCCATCACCGCTTTAGAAAGAGGGGGGTTTTGAATGACTACATTATCCGCCATGCTGCCACATTTGAAGTCTTGAGTTGGCTGTGCAGGATCTGATTGTTTTGCTGGGACAGTAAGTGAGGAATATGAGGTAATGTCCATGCAGGGAATTGAGACAGGTTCCTTAGGATTGGGTACCAGTGCTGGTGGGGCCAGTCTGGGGCAATCAATAGCATTTTTGGCTTCTCTTGTCTGACCTTTAGGAGTACCTTGGGGAGGAGAGGCAGTGGAGAAAAGGCATATACTGTTAAGTTTTTCCAGCTGAAAGATAGACCATCCAATTTCCATGCTTGCTTGTGATAAGTCCTTGTGCAGAATTGTCTGTAGTTGGCAGTTGTGAGGGGAGGCAAACAGATCTATGTCCGGGCATCTCCATTTCCTTGTTATCATGCTGAAGACTAGAGGAGCCAATTTCCACTCGTGGTGATCCATGAGGTTTCTGCTTAGTTCGTCTGCCAGGGTATTTATCTTTCCTGGCAGGAATTGTGCCTGCAGATGCACTTGGTAAGTCAATGCTGTGTCCCACAAAGTCATGGCTAGTCTGCAAAGGGGATAGGAATGAGTTCCTCCCTGCTTGTTTATGCACCACATGACTGTAGTATTGTCCGTCCTTAGTAGTAGTTGTCCTGGATGGAGTAGATCCTTGAAGGCTGTCAGGGCATTCTGAACAGCTAGCATCTCTTTTTGATTGATATGTAGATGCATTTGGCTTGCGGACCATGTGCCCTAAATACAGCTTCCTGCCATGTGGGCCCCCTAGGCATAATCTGATGCATCTGTTGTTAATGTCTGCCTGGCTGAGGGTAAAGTGAATGGCTGCCCCTTGTTGTGGTGACAGGCCTTTGCCCACCATCGAAACTCCTGCTGTAGGCAGGGAATAAAGGTAATTGTTGTTTCCAGGCTGTGGCAATGTTGATTCCAAACACATTTTAGATACCATTGAAGTTTCCTCATATGCACTCTTGCATATGGAATTAGCAGAATGCAGAATGCCATGAAGCCCAAGGACTGCAGATTTTTTCTTGCACATAACTGGGCCTTTGTTGCCAACAGTCTGAAATAAGTAGTCAGTTGCCTTTGTTTGTCTGGCGTGAGATAAGCCATCTGGGCAGTTGTATTTAAGCTTGCACCCAGGAATATTAACTCTTGAGAGGGTACTAGTTTTGATTTCTTTTCGTTTACTGTGTACCCTAGGCATGTTAGTAATCTTTTTACAAAAGCCAGATGCTATAGTAGAATGTCCTTGTTCTCTGCTTGAATGAGGCAGTCATCCAAGTAAGGATATATTTGCATTCCTCTTTGTTTGCAGAATGCAATTACTGGAGCCAGGCATTTTGCGAAGACCCTGGGCGCAGTAGATAAGCCAAAGGGCACTGCCGAGAATTGGTAGTGCATTGAGCCAGCTATGAATTTGAGGTATCTTCTGCATGATTGCCTGAATGGGACATGCAGGTATGCCTCTTTTAGATCTAAGGTCACAAGCCAAGCCTTCTTGCCCAGCATGGGCAGAAGCTGCTGCAGCGTCAACATTTTGAATTTTGGAATATCCAGATATGCGTTTAGAATTGATAGGTCCAGTATTGGTCTCCAGGCTTTCTCCTTTCTGGGCACCAAGAACAGTCTTGAGTAAAATCCTTGCCCCTGCTTTTGTTCTGGTACTTGCTGAATGGCCCTCATGTCCATGAGGGATGAAAAGTACAGTTTTGTACCTACCATAAATGTAGATGTCCGAACTGGATAGCATCTGCAGTCATAACAAATGGGTTGTCCTGTCGTCAGGCAGCCCTTCAGTCGGCCGGATTCCAAAGTCTGGGTCCGGCCGCTGATGTCGCACTTCACCCGGCGTCATCTCTGCTGGTCTTCGGGTATAAAGGCATCAGCCGACACCATTTTCCTCAGTGTTTCTTGCCCCAGATGCCAGTTGCCCTCTTGGAAGGCTAAATTTTGGATAAATGCCAATGTTTCCAAAAAGATAGAAGGCAAACACAAAAATAAGCATGTATGTACATATATACAAACAAATACACCATAAGAGACCCCCCCCCCAGCTAGCTATTTGGAGGGTAAATACCCTAGGAGTACCGCAGAGGGGAAGGAGGGAGGGTAATCCTGACTGCAGATGCTATCCAGTTCGGACATCTACATTTATGGTAGGTACAAAACTGTACTATGCCCTTCATGGATGCATCTGCAGTCATAACAAATGGGTAGAATACCATAGCCAACTAGGGGAGGAGGAAGGAAAAATTATGGTGTGGTTAGGATCCCTTGCAAACCCTGCTCGGGATCTGGAATACAGAGGTAAATTATAATGCTTGGCAAATGTATGCACGGAGGTCCAAGTAGCCGCCTCAATAATGTCCTTGGTTGCCACTACTAATAAGAAAGCTGTGGTAGTGGCTGTAGCCCTTGTAGAATGAGGCCTTATGTTCTGTGGAATTGGTTTTCCATGGTAGGAGTAACAGAATCTTATGCAATTTCCTATCCATTTGGAGATTGTCTGTTTGGAAATTGCTTTTCCTTCCCTTCCTGTTGCATAGGCTACAAAAAGCTGGTCAGTTTTTCTGTTACTTTTGGTTCTGTCCAGGTAGTAGCGTAGCTGTCTATGTACATCCAAGGTATGCAGCATTCTTTCCCTCTGTTTTGTGGATTGGGGAAGAAGGTAGGTAGGTGGATTGCCTGGTTTAAAGACACTCTGGATACCACCTTAGGCATAAATGTAGGATTAGTTCTCATGGATACCCTGTCTTGATGGAAGATTAGGAAGGGTTGTACTGCCATTAAGGCCTGTAGTTCAGAAACCCTCCTTGCTGAGGTAATTGCCAGTAGGAAAGCAGTTTTCCATGACAGGTGCTGTAGATCTGCTGTTGCTGCTGGTTCAAACGGAGGGAGTGTCAACTTTTCTAGCACAAAGTTCAAGTCCCGTGCTGGCAATGGTGGTTTCCTAGGAGGTTTTACATTCTTGATCCCTCTGAGGAACTGCCTGAGTAGAGGATGTGAAAAGACAGGTGGATCAAAGCTGTATACTGCTGAAATAGCTGATGCATGTATCTTGATGGAGGAATAGGACAGGCCTGTATGTAGAAGCTCTGCCAAATACTCCAGAATGTTAGCAATATCTATATTCGACACATCTTTACCTCTTTCAGCACTCCAAATGACAAACCTTTTCCATTTTCCTGCATAGTTCCTTCTTGTTGAAGGTCTGCGGGCTTCAAGGATAATGTCTTTAACCCTTTGGGAAAGATCTGGATTAGTTGCTGCTATGTGATGTTCCAGGCAGTCAGTTGCAAAGTTTTTAGGTTTGGATGCATGATGCTGTAGTTGTTCTGAGTTAACATCAGAAGGCATCAGGGGTATTGACGACATTTTCTCCTGAGACATGCTCCTCAGCAATGGGTACCAGTGTTGTCTTGGCCAGTTCGGAGCTATCAGGATTATCCTTGACGCCTCTTGATTTTCAGTAATACCTTGTGTATCAAGGGAAGGGGTGGAAATGCATATGCTGTCAGACCTTTCCAGCTGAAGGAGAGCGAATCCACCTTCCATGCAAGGGGTGGAATGTCCTTGTGCAGAATTTTTTGAGCTGGTGATTGAGAGGGGAAGCGAATAGATCTATTTGTGGCATTCCCCATTTCTTTGTGATGGTCTTGAAGATGTCCGGGTGTAGCATCCATTCGTGAGCATCCGAGGTGGTTCTGCTTAACATGTCTGCTAGGGTGTTCTCTTCCGGTACAAATATTGCCTGTAACTGGATGTTGTAGCTGAGTGCCAGATTCCAAAGGTCCAAAGTCATTCTGCATAGGGGTATGAATGAGTGCCTCCCTGTTTGTTGATGTACCACATGACTGTGGTGTTGTCTGTCCTTATCATCAAATGGCCTTCTTTGAGGAATGGTCTGAATTTTTGGATTGCCAGTTTTACTGCCAGCATTTCTTTTGGTTTATGTGCAGGTGCAGCTGGTCCTGAGTCCACAATCCTTGCGCATTTGTCCAGCATGTGCCCAATCCTAGGTCTGAGGCGCCTGTTGTGATGGTTTGGCTTGTTGAAAGTTGTGGAAGGGTAGGCCTGGGTTTGACTGGCATGCTTGAGCCCACCATAGGAACTCCTGTTTTAGGCATGGGATTAGTGGTATTTCTGCTTCTAGGCTGTGCCTGTGTTGAGACCATAAATTCTTTAGGTACCACTGTAGTTTTCTCATATGCAGTCTGGCATGTGGGACCAAGATTATGCATGATGCCATGAAGCCCAAGGCCTGCAGAACTTTTCTTGCTGTTAGTTTGTTCTGTTTTGTTAATGCCAAGAAGTAAAGAGGGAGTTCTTTTGTTTTTCTGCAGTTAGGAATGCCATTTGTTTCACTGTGTCCAATTCCGCCCAAGAATGTTCTTGTTTGGGATGGTATCAGCCTTGACTTTTGTAAATTGACTGTGTATCCCAGGGCTTGTAGCAAGTAAATGACCCTTTGTAAATCTGTTGTCAGCTTGCTTTTGTTGTCCGCTTGTAGTAGGCAGTCGTCCAGGTATGGATAAATTTGGATTCCCTGTAGTCTGCAGTGAGCGATTACTGATGCCAGGCATTTTGTGAATACTCTGGGCGCAGTAGATAAGCCAAAGGGCAATGCTGAGAATTGATAATGCTCTGATCCTGCAAGAAATCTGAGGTATCTTCTGCAATTTGGTCGAATGGGGACGTGCAGGTATGCCTCCTTGAGATCTAGAGTTACCAGCCAACACTTCTTGCCCAGCATGGGAAGAAGTTGCTGTAGGGTCAGCATTTTGAATTTTGGGACAATAATATATGTGTTTAAGATGGACAGGTCGAGAATAGGTCTCCAACTTTTTTCTTTTCTTGGTACTAGGAAGAGTCTGGAATAGAATCCTTTGCCCTGTTCTGTTATTGGTACTCTTTCCATAGCTCTCATCTTTGTTAATTCCATTATCTGCTGTAGAGCTTCTATTTTTTGATTTGGAGGCAGGTTTGGCATTCCTCTTTTTACTGGTAAGGTGTGGAAGTGGAACCGGTAGCCTTGGTCTATGGTTTGCAAAATCCACTTGTCTTTTGTGATATAGTGCCAATTTTTCGAAAATAAGGCCAATTTTCCGCCTAATGGTGCTACTATTTGCTCCCTGGTAGGCGGAGTTAGAGCCAAGTCACTGTGACTGTCCTGTTGCAGTGGTAGTGGTTGTGTCTGTGCCTCTGTTATTACCTTGCCACTGTCGTCCTCTGTAGGCACCTCCTCTGGATTGATTTCTGCCTCTGGAGCGTCTATTCCTGCACTTTGGGATCTTGTGGAGTCAAGAAAGGACCAATTTTTGGCAGGCCAGTTCCTGCTAAACCTTGGGGGCTGAACCTGTAAGAAATCTTTAACTGTTTGTACAGATTTTGCCTTTTCTTCCATTTTCTTCATTACCTGCTGGGCAGGTGCACCAAATAAACTGGCCTTATCCATAGGAGCATCTAATAGCTTAGCTTTAACATGATCCGGTAAGACCTGCTCTTTCAACCATGCATGTCTTCTTATCACTGTGCCAGTCATGGCTGATCTAAATGAAGCCTCCAGTGCATCATAGCCACATTTTAAGGAATGGTTACTAACCTGTTGTATGTTATTCACCATTTCTAATACATATTTCTTATCTATAGATTCATCAGAGGATACTTTTTTAGTTAACTGATCAAGCATAAACTCTTGGTATTGGATCATGTGAAACTGACAGTTTAAAGCTCTAGCTGAGAAAGTAGCAGAGGTGTAAACTTTTTTCCCCCATCTGTCCAAGGACCTGGATTCCCTTTCTGAAGGAATAGGGTTTTTTGCTGTGGTCGAGGCTACTGCCTTAGGCCCCTGGGAAATAGTTTTGGGGTCTGCCAGTGGGGCCTTGTATAGGTGGTGATGAGTGTCTGGAACCCTGTAAAATCTATAAGGTTTGGCAGGGGCTGGAGGTAAAGAATCAGGAGCAGAGAAGACATCATTAAATGCATCATCCACAACAGGCAAAACAGGAGGTATAGCTAAGGGCCTATGTTGTGGTAAATGCAGAAAGGTCCCAAGCCTTTTTCTTGAATCTGAGAAATCTTGTCCCTGCCATTGGAATTGTTCTCTCATGGCATGTAAGGTTTCCCCAAAGGAAAATTCCTCTGGTGGAGAGGCAGCTGGAATGGATTCTTCAGCATCGGAGTCTTCATAAGTAGAAAAAGGATCCTCTGGCTGTTCTGTAATGTCGGAGTCATCCGCAGAATCATCAGAGGACACTGGCTCGGGGGGCTCTGTCCAAGGTCTCTTTTCTGGGGGCTGAGAGGCCCTGTCTGGGTGAGATTGGGATCCCCTAATTAAGGATATTAAATCTTCTGCCAGAGTAAGCATTTGTGAACTAGAAGTGGGCCTGTGAGAGGGAGGTTTAACAGGCACTGACTTAGCAGATTTGGCTGCTTTAGCCCTGGCAAAGGCCTTGATAGACATGGCTGCAGGGGGTCTAGCAGCACCACGTGCTGGGGTAGAAACATCCAAAGGGATGGTGTCTGATAACTCACTAGAAACCACAGTTGTAGGTAAAATTTCTGAGGCCGATTCAGGTAAGGTAGCAGGAGCCTCAGTAGTAGCCATGGATTCGGCTGAAGATTGACCAGTTTTCTCGGTTTCGGCCGAAACCGAGACACTCGCGGCTTGCTTAACCGTGGTTTCGGCGAAACCGCAGACCGCGAGTGTCGGTCTTTTCTGCTTTTAACAATTTGGGTAGTCGGAGGATCCGACGGCATAATGTAAGCAAAGTCTGAGCCGAAAAACTGTTCAGCAAACTCTGACCGACGCCGTCGGTTGAAGGAAGAGCAGGCTGAACAGGCTGCTACGTCGTGGTCTGGGCCTAAGCAAGGCAGACAATAAGAGTGGAAATCTTTATGAGGTATTTGTTTCCCACAAGTTAAACAGTTATTGACTTTTTCTGACATCGGCTGAGGCAAGAAAGAGTCCCAACGGGTACTTAGCTTTTAGAAGTCTTGTAGTATTCGGTAGTAGTAATCTCTGGATCTGACCGACCGGCACTTGCGAACAGCTTCTGCTTCGGGCGCCACGCGGCAAGAAAGACTGAGGAAAATGGCGTCGGCTGATGCCTTTATACCCGAAGACCAGCAGAGATGACGTCGGGTGAAGTGCGACATCAGCCGAAGCCGGACCCAGACTTTGGAATCCGGCCGACCGAAGGGCTGCCTGACGACAGGACAACCCATTTGTTATGACTGCAGATGTATCCATGAAGGACATCTTGCTTTTGTGCCTCTACCCATTGATTTTTTGGCAGGTCTGGCAAACCGTGTGCCCTTGGCAGGGTATGAAAGTGAAACTTGTAGCCTTGTGACACTATGTTCAAGACCCATTTGTCCTGGGTTCTTATGTGCCAATTCTGATGAAAAAGTGCTAATTTTCCCCCTAATGGTGCTGCTTCTAATATAAGTGCTTTGCGCATGCAGGGGGAAGTCATTGGGACCGTTTCCTGTATGGCTGTGATTTGTCTTCTCCGCTTTTGAAGGAAGAAGCACCCCATTGTTTAGACCTGTATGTGCCTTGAGGTTGGGATCTGCCTGTAGGGCATCTGTATCTGCCCCTTTGTGGCATGACACTAGAAAGGGCCAATTCTTTGTAGGCCAGTGTCTGCTAAATCTTGGAGGATGTACCTGTAAGAAATCCTTGACTGTTTGCATAGATTTTGCTTTGTCCTCCATTTTCTTCAACACCTCCTCTGCTTTAACACCAAACAAAGTATCATGCTGTAATGGAGCATCTAATAATTTTGCTTTAACATGATCAGGCAAATTCTGTTCCTTTAACCAAGCATGCCTCCTGATGACAGAACCTGTAACAGCGGCTCTGCAGGAGGCCTCCAAAGAATCAGAACCACATTGCAAAGTACGTTTTCCAACTTGTTCAGCTGCATGCAATAAATCCTGCATTTCTTTGTTTTTTGCACATTCAGAATTTATCAACATTTTCTGTTTTAGCAGTGACATATTATATTTCTGATACTTAAGCATATCAAACTGGAAATTTAAAGCCCTTATAGTCAAGGTTGCAGAAGTGTAAATATATTTTCCCCATCTGTCCAGTGCTCTAGAATCCCTGTTAGAAGGGGTAGGGTTATTTGCAGTGGAAGCATTGACCCCTTTGGGACTCTGAGAGATGGTTTCTGGGTCATCACCAGGGTTTTTTTTTTAAATAAATTTATGTGAATCAGGAACCCTGTAGTATCTGTCTGGCTTAACAGGAACTGGAGGCAGGGAGTCAGGAGTCAGACTGGACCCTGAAAAAACATCTACAATGTCTAACACAGGTGGAATAGCAAGGGGCCTGTGCTGAGGTAGTAAAAGGAAGTCTGAGCCTTTTCTTAGATTCTGAATAATCTTGGCTCTCCCAGTGGAAATGCTCCCTCATGGTATGCAGTTTCCCCCCAAAAGAGTAATCCTCAGGAGGAGAGGCTGAAGGGATAGATTCTTCAGCATCAGAATCCTCGTAGGGAGGAAGAGAGTATTCCTGATCAGAAGAGGAATCAGAAGAAATGGAAACCTGATCTGAAGATTCATATTCTGTATCTTGCCTAGGCCTCTTATCAGGAGGGGGATGGGAACCCCTGATCAAAGTAATTAGGTCTTTGGCCATTTTGAGCATCTGTTTTTTTAGGCATGGAGGCCTGTCCATGTGGCTGTTGTACTTGTTTATTTGTCTTTAAAGGTGCTTTAGTCTTTGACTTTGAAGCTGAAGTCGATTTTACATACAACTGTGTAGGCCTGAAAACACCCTCAGAAGCCGATGCCTGCTCAGCGTCTCCGGACCCATCTGAGGGAATAGTTTCCGAGGTTCCAATACCTTGAGTCTCCAGCAGCCTAAGTCGGCTCCACGTGGGAGTCGGTAGCGGCCTGCGGCTGTAAAGTAGCAGGCGTCATGGGCTGCGAAAGCACCTCACTGAGAACTGGCACACCAGCGACTGGCTTAGAAGAAGCCTCGTCGTCAGTTTTGGACCTCTGATGATTGTCCTTTTTTTTTCTTTGCGTTTGTGAATTGTGGTAGTCGGATGGCTATCAGATGGCATTGTGTAATTAAATCTTCTGCCAAAATAGTGAAATGCAAAATCGTACCGACGCTTAATAGTGCGTTGGTTAAATCTAGCACAGAACCGACAATTAGCAACGTCGTGGTCAGGGCCTAGGCAAGGAATACAATAGGAAAGAAAGTCCTTATGAGGTATTTGATTCCCACAAGAAATACAATTAACAACTATTTCTGACATCGGTCTGGAGCAAGAAAAAAGTTTCCCCAACGGGGTACTTAGCTTTTAATGAAGACTTCGGAGCTGAAATTCGAACACGAAAATCTCAGGAGTCGGCCGACCAGCACTTGAACTGCTTTTGCTTCGGGCACCGCGTGGCAAGAAAGACTGAAGAAAATGGCGTTGGCTGCATCTTTTATACCCCTGACGCAGTGACGTCAGGGAAGTGATGACAGCAACCGACGCTGGACCTAGACTTTGGAATTCAGGCCGACTGAGGGTAGTCTGCCAGCAGGATAACCCAAGTGTAATGACTGCAACAGTGAAACACGATGAACATCTACCTCATCAATAAAACACCTGAAATGTAGAAAATAGTCAGGGATTTCAGGAATCACGTAGATGGTAACCTGGCTTTCTATCAACATGTCTTAAAGTAGCAACAAAATCAGTCTACATCACTAAACTTCTATGAAAAGACATGGCATGTAGGTTCAGAGAAGTCATCCTGCTGCTACATTCATCCAAACCAAACCCATCATTAAGTATAATGCTCCCTTTGGTATGTTCACAGAGGTTCCTCAAAAAGGTGTAAACTCATTGACCTATGCAGATCATCTTAAAGCCCTATCCCTTCACTGTTTCCTTTAAATTGCTGAAAAAAGTACAGTTGTGTACACTCACCATAAATGTAGATTGTTCAAGTGTGTTCACTGCTGCAGTCCTAACCATTGGGGGTTATCCATGCTGTGGTAGCCCTCATTCGGTCGGAATACCAGAGTCAAGGTTTTGTGCGTCAGCTGTTGTCGCTTGCTGGGTGACGTCAGGTAGTCCGAGCTATAAAGAAGAACAGGTGATGCCATTACCTCAGTTTTTCTTGCCTTAACCAACCAAAGAAGTCCAATGTTAATAATTATTAGTAGTCCTATGTGCCTCTCTAAGGAAAGCAGATATCAGGGAGAAGGAAGGAGGGAAAGCATGACTGGAGCAGTGAACACACCTGAACATCTACATTTATGGTGAGTGTACACAACTGTCCTATGTTCTTCGTGTTTCACTGCTGTAGTCCTAACCATTGGGAAGATTCCCAAAGCGGAGGAGGAGGTTGGAATGTTAATAGAAACTTAAGATTGGGTGAGCCTGCCCTGCAGAATTGCAAAGGCAAACCCAGCTCTAGCTTTTGAGAATAGGTTCAGATTTTAATGTTTGGTGAAGGTGTGGACTGAAGTCCATGTGGCAGCTTAGAGGATGTCCTTAGTGGGTGCTCCTCTAAGGAATGCTGTGGAAGTAGAGGTTTGCCCTACTGGAATGGGTTCTGATGGTCCTAGGGAGTGGTTTGCCATGCAAGGAGTAGCAAAATTGGATGCAGTGTTCTATCCATTTGGAAAATGTCTGTTTGGATATTGGTTTCCCCCATGCCTTGGTTTTAAAGCTGACCAAGAGCTGGTCAGTTTTCCTGAATGGCTTTGTACGATACAGATAAAATCTGAGTTGTCTGTGCACATCCAAAGAATGCAGTATCCTTTTCCCCCAAATTCTGAGGGTTAGGGAAGAAGGTGGGCAGGTGGATGGCCTGGTTGAGGCTAACAGCCGAAACCACCTTTGGCATGAAGGAGGGATTGGTTCTCAGGGAGACCCCGTCTGCATGGAAGATGACAAAAGGCTCAATGGCCATTAAGGCTTGAAGCTCTGACACACTCTTGGCTGAAGTAATAGCCAGGAGAAAGGCAGTCTTCCAAGAGTGGTACTTTAGTTCTGAGGTTGCTGTAGGCTCGAAGGGAGGCAGAGTAAGTTTTTCTAAAACATAGTTCAGGTCCCAGGCTGGGGTGGGCAGTCTTCTGGGAGGCCTGATATTAGAGGCGCCTCTAAGGAATTGTTTGATAAAAGGATGGGAGAACAATGGCTGTTCTGTAACAAAGTGTGCTGAGATGGAAGAGGCATGGACCTTTATGGAGGAGAAGAATTGACCCTTAAGAAGCTCAGCAAAATAATCTAGAATAAGAGGAATGGAGGGCAGATATATGTCTGCCCCCTTGGACTGGCTCAAGGAGAATCTTTTCCATTTTCCAGCGTAGGATTTTCTGGTGCTGGGCCTTCTAGCTTCTATGATGATGTGTGATGATGTTAAGGACTTGCTTGCTTAGCATAGATTCCTTGTTGGTTTAGGTTGATGTGCAAGGGTAGTATTTGTGCGTCCCAGAGACCTTGGGCGCATCTGCCTTCTAGGTGGGCACCCCAGGCCATGTCCGAAGCATCTGTAGTTATGGTCTGGTCTGATGGATGGAGGGTGAATGGAAGTCCCTTGTTCAGAGCACAGACCTGTGCTCAACAGAGGAACTCTGATCTTATGCAAGGGAGCACAGGCAGGGAGGTGTTCAGAAGTTGAGTGTGTTGACACTGTAGGTTCTTCAGGCACCACTGAATTTTCATTGTGTGTAGTCTGGTCAGAGGTACCAAGAGGATGCATGAGGCCACGCACCCTAGAGCTTGTAGGAACTTCCTGGCAGAAAGCTGGGTTTGGGAGGCCAGAGTAATGAAGTCTTTTGGTAGGAAACTGTTTTTCTGGGGACAGAAAGGCCATTAGCTGCTCTGTGTCCAATAAGGCTCGCAGAAATATGACTTTCCTGGTAGGTGTCGTGTTTTGTTTTCTTTTCATTGACAGTGAACCCCATAGAGGTGAGTATGGTTTTCACAAAAGAGAGGTGCTGCAGGAGTAGTTCCTTGCAGTCTGCCTGGATGAGACAGTCGTTCAGGTAAGAGTAAATCTGTACAGTGTTTTGCCTGCAAAAGGCATGGCTGGAGCTAGACATTTGGTGAATACCTTGGGAGCAGTAGATAAGCCAAAGGACAAAGCAGCGAAAGTAAAGTTGTGTACACTTACTATAAATGCAGATGTTAAGAGTGTATTCACTGTTGCAGTCATTACATTTGGGTTATTTGCTTGCAGTAGCCCTCAGTCGGCCTGATTAACAGACTTGGGTCCTACATCGGTTGCTGTCTCTTCTTCCATGACGTCAGGTCATCAGGGGTATAAAACATGCAGCAGATGTCATTACATCAGGTATTTCTTGCCCCATATGTCCGGTGCACTCCTAATGGGAAGCAATTAAATCTATAAATATACAAGGTTATACCTCAAACAAAAAAGCAAATACACCAAAAAGCTTTTAATCATTGAAAAGGAAGAGGTATAGCCAAACGAAGTCAAGGGGCTGGAGGGAGGGTAACCAGGACTGCAACAGTGAATACACTCGAACATCTACATTTATGGTAAGTGTACACAACTGTACTATGTTCTTCGTGTTTCACTGTTGCAGTCATTACATTTGAGTAGATTACCAAAGCTAACGATGAGAGGAGGAATTTAGATAGCATTAGGACCAGCTATAAGGCCCTGCAAAACTGCAGTGGCAAAGCCAGCTCTGGATTTAGAGAAAATTGGCAAATGGTAATACTTGGTGAAAGTATGTACAGAACTCCAGGTAGCAGCTTCTAGGATGTCCCTGGTAGGTACACCTCTGAGAAAGGCTGTAGAGGTAGATGCAGCCCTGGTTGAGTGGGATCTGATCCCCTGTGGGACAGGTTTTCCATGGTGCTTATAGCAGAAGTGAATGCAATGGCCTATCCTTTTGGAAATGGTTCGCTTTGAGATAGCCTTTCCCTCTGCCCATGCAGCAAATGCCACCAGCGGTTGAGATAGCCTTTCCCTCTGCCCATGCAGCAAATGCCACCAGCGGTTGTTCAGATTTCCGTTTAGGTTTAGACCTGTCCAAATAGAATAGTTGTCTGTGCACATCTAAGGAGTGCAGTATCCATTCCCCTTTGTTCTATGGATTAGGAAAGAAGGTAGGCAAATGAATTGACTGATTAAAGGTCACACTGGATACCACCTTTGGCATGAAAGAGGGATTGGTCCTGAGGGACACCCTGTCCGCATGAAAGATGATGAAAGGCTCCACTGCCATAAGGGCCTGTAATTCAGATACCCTTCTTGCTGAAGTGACGGCTAAAAGGGAAGCTGTTTTACAAGAAAGGTATTTTAAATCTGCAGTAGCAGCTGGCTCGAAAGGAGGAAGGGTGAGTTTCTCCAATACAAAGTTAAGGTCCCAGGCTGGAGTTGGAGCTCTCATGACTGGTTTTAAAATTTTGGCCCCACTGAGGAACTGCTTGAGCAGTGGGAGAGAGAAGAGGGGAAGTTCTGTGTTATAATGAGCTGAAATGGCGTAAGCATGAATTTTTATTGAGGAAAAGGACCGGCCCTTGTGTAGCATCTCAGTTAAGTATTGTAAAATCTGAGGTAAATTGGGCACTGCTGTGCTCATCCCTTGAGATTGATTCCAGGCACAGAATCTTTTCCATTTTTCAGCATAAGATTTTCTAGTACTGGGCCTCCTTGCCTCTAAAATGACATCCATCACTGGTTTAACTGAGGGATAGTAAAGGAGAGCTTAGGTAATTAGCCAGGCTGCTAGGTTCAGTGTTTGAAGCTGAGGGTGCAGAATCTGGTTCTCCTGCTGAGACAGCAGGATAGGAGTCTGAGTCAGGTGCCATGGGGCCAACAGTGACACACTGCGCAAAAGGGGGCATCAGTGTTGGCGTGGCCAGGCTGGTGCAATCAAAATCATCCCTTGTTTGTCGTTTGATCTTTAGTAGTACTTTGGAGAGCAGAGGCAGAGGAGGAAAGGCATAAACCTTCGAATGTTGTCTGTGGGGAGTCCTGGCACATTTTTCCAATTGATAGTTCTGGGGGGAGGCAAACAGGTCTATATCTGGGCTCCCCCATTTGCTTGTCAACATGTTGAAAATCCTTGGTTCCAGTTTCCACTCGTGTGGGTCCATGAGGGTTTTGCTTAGTCCATCTGCCAGTGTATTTAGTTTTCCTGGCAGGAATTGAGCTTGTAGATGCACTTGGTAGCTCAAGGCTGTGTTCCACATTGCCATGGCTAGTCTGCAGAGGGGGTAAGAATGTGTACCCCCCTGCTTATGTACCACGTAACAGTGGTGTTGTCCATCTTTACCATTAACTGTCCTGGAAGAATGTGGTCCTTGAAGGCTGTCATTGTTATGATTGATGTGAACGTGCATTTGAATTGGGTTCCATTTGCCTGAATGCACTTCCCTGCCAGGTCCGCCACCCCATGCGTAGTTTGATGCATCTGTTGTTAGGGTTTGGGTGGCAGGGGGTAGTGTGAATGGTAGTTCCCTGTTTTGGTGACAGGCCTCTGCCCACCAAGGGAACTCTAGGCATAGACAAGGAATGATAGGAATCATTGCCTCTAGACCTTGAGGATGTTGACACCATAGGCTTTTTAGATACCATTGTAGTTTCCTCATATGCAGTCTTGCATATGGAATTAGAAGAATTAGAAGTACCACCCCTGATCAAGGTAATAAGGTCTTCAGCCATTTTGATCATCTGTTTTCGGCATAGAGGCCTGTGCACGTGGCTCAGGCGTTGTTTATTTTAGTTTTAGAAGGTCTCTTAGCCTTTGGTTTTGCAGCTTTCTTCGGTTTGATATAAAAATGTTGAGGTCTGAATACACCCTCAGAAGCTGGTGCCTGCTCAGTGGCTCCGGACCCATCAGAGGGAGATACATCCGTCGGTCCAATACCTCGAGTATCCTGCAGCATGCCAGAATCCACATGGGTGTCGGTAGAGGCCTACGACTCGAAGGTAGCAGGTATCAGGGGCTGCGAAAGCGCCTCACTAAGTACCGGAGGACTGGCTTAGGAGAAGCTTCGTTGTCGGTTTTGGATCTCGACTGCCTTTCTCTATCCTTTTCTTTGCGTTTTTTTATGTACTCCGTTAGTCGGATTGCTATCCGACATTTCTGGGTAGTTAAATTTGTTTCCAAAATACTTAGATGCAAAAATATACCGACGCTTAATAGTGCGTTGGTTAAATCTAGCACAAAATCGACAGCCAGGCACGCTGTGATCCGGGGCTAGGCAAGGAATACAGTATAAATGGAAATCCTTATGAGGTATTTGCTTCCCACAAGTAATACAATTATTAACTTTTTCTGACATTAGTAAAAAGCAAGAAAAAAGTTTCCCAAACGGGGTACTTAGCTTTAGTGAAGACTTCGGTTCTGAAACCTCAAACTCGAATATTTCAGTAGTCGGCCGACCGGCACTTGCGAAATGCTTCTGCTTCGGGCACCGCGCAGCAAGAAAGACTAAAGAAAATGGCGTCGGCTGCATTTACACCCCTGACTACCTGACGTCATGGAAGAGAAGACAGCAACCGTAGGACCCAACACTTTGGAATTCAGGCTGACTGAGGGCAACCTGCCAGCAGATTACCCAAATGTAAAGACTGCAACAGTGAAACATGAAGAATATCTGATAGTGCGTGTAGCCTGCTTTGAAGCGTAGGTATCTTCTGCAAGATTCCCTGATTGGGATGTGCAGGTATGCTTCCTTTAAATTTAGTGTTGCCAATCAGGCATCTTTGCTTAGCATAGGCAGCAACTGGTGAAGAGGCAGCATCTTAAATTTTGGAATCACCAAACAGGTGTTTAGAGTAGGCAGGTCCAGGATAGGACGCCATGAATGGTCTTTTCTGGGTACCAGGAAAAATCTCGAGTAGAAACCTTGTCCCTTTTTCTCTTCTGGTACCAACTGAATAGCCCCTATGCTTAAGAGAGAGTACTTCCTTTTGGGCCTCTGCCCACTGCTTTGGAGGTAGATCTGGCCAACGGCTTGGAGTTGGTGATGTGTGGAAGTGAAATCTGTATCCTTGGGACACTATTTAAAACGCACTTGTCCTGGGTTATGAGTCCCCAGTTCTTTGCATGAAGTGCAATCTTTCCCCCCAAAAGGGCAGTCAAGTTGAGAAGTGCTTGGAAGTTTTAAGAAGTCAGTGAGACAGTTTACCATAGGGGGGAGATTTATTACTCCCAAATTTGGAAGTGGAGGCCCCCCACTGCTTAGTCCTGTGCATCCCCAGGGACTGAAGCCTGGGTGCTCTGCTGGATCTGGGTTTGGACTAAGAAGGTCTGGAAGAGGCAGGAAAGGATCAATTCTTACAAGGCCAATGCCTACTAAATCTTGGAGGCTGTACTTGTAAAAATTCTTTAACAGTTTGCATAGATTTAGCTTCTTCCTCCATCTTGTTAACAACTTCTGCCTTGTTGCCAAACAGGTGGCCCTGATTTAAGGGAGCATCCAGTAATTTAACATGATCTGGCAAGGATTGCTCCATTCACTCCAGAGCAGCTCTTTTGAGTGTGCACCTTTAACCCCTAGTGGGCGTGGCTTAAGCCTTTAAAAACTAAGTTATCACCTTACAGTTCTAGAAAACTCTCATTGAAAGAGGTCAAATATCAATAGAGTTCTGTTTGCCATCACATATGGTTCAAGACAAAATATCCTGGTACCTTGTAAGTAACATGGTTTTGGAATTATTAATGCAAATATAAACAATCCATATTTGACGCCTAGAGGAGCAGTAGGGGTTAACTGCATATGACGCCTGGAGGAGCACTCGGCTGTATGTCTTCTAAGTACAAACCCAGTTACTGCAGCCCTGCAAGATGCCTCTAGTGAATCAAAACCACATTGCAATGTATGTTTACCAACTAGTTCAGCAGAATGCATTAAATCCTGTAAATCCTTATTTTCAGCACAATCAGGAATCTACATAATTTTCTGTTTAAGCAATCCAATAATATGCAGCTGATACTTTAACATATGAAACTGGCAATTCAAGGTCCTAATGGCCAAAGTTGCAGAAGTGCATACCTTCTTACCCAATCTATCCAGTGCCCTGGAGTCTCTATCAGGGGGGGTAAGATTTTTGGCAGTAGTAGATTTAATGCCCTTGGGTCCCTGTGAAATGGTTTCAGGATCCGCAGTAGGATTTTTGAAAAGGAACTTGTGAGAGTCAGGAACCCCGTAATATCTATCAGGTTTTCTGTAAGCAGGAGGTAGAGAGTCAGGGGCATGCTAGATTCCGAAAAAGCACCAATAATGTCCAGTACAGGAGGTATAGCTAAAGGCCTGTGCTGGGGCAGGAGTAAGAAATCCCTAAGTCTCTTTTTAGAATCAGAGAAATCCTGACTTTCCCAACAAAAAAGCTCCCTGAGAGTATGCAAGGTTTCACCAAACGAGAAAGCCTCTGGGGGGAAGCAGAGGGAACAGAGTCCTCAGCATCACAATCCTCATAGGTAGATAAGGGTAAATCCTGCTCATCAGAGGAAACAGAAATTTCCGAATCCTGGTCAGAAGTATCATAAGCAAACTCAGTCCTAGGACTCTTAGAGGGGGAAGACTGGCTTTCCCTGATTAAGGTAATAAGGTCTTCAGTCATTCTTATCATTTGTTCTTTAGGCATAGAGCCCTGACCATGCGGTCTTGGCATCAGTTTTCTAGGCATGGTTCGAGTTCTAGGCCTTGAAGAAGATGGCACCAGTTTAATATGCAAGTCAGTAGGCCTGAATACACCCTCAGAAGCCGGTGCCTACACAGCGGCTCCGGACCCATTCAAGGTAGAGACATCCACAGGTTCCACAGTTGAAGCATCTTGTGGCATTACCATACTCCGCATGGGTCTCAGCAGAGGCCTGCGAATCTGAAGTAGCGAGTATCATGGGCTGCGAAAGCACCTCACTGAGTACCGGCGAACCGGGCGGCCTGTCTCTGTCTATCTTTGCGTTTTTTTCGGAATGTCGGTAGTTGGATGGTGTACCGAAGACATATTAGGATAATTGAACTGAGCACCAAAAAATTAAGAAGCGCAAATATACTGACGACGGATAGTTCGTGGTTTAAATAAAGCAAAAAACCAACAGTGAGGTACGTTGTGGTCAGGGCCTAGGCAAGGAATACAGTACGAATGAAAATCTTTATGAGGTATTTGCTTTCCAGAAGAAATGCAATTATTTACTTTTACTGACATCGGTTTAGAGCAAGAAAAAGTTTCCCCAACAGGGTACTTAGCTTTTAGATGAAGACTTCGGTTCTGAAACTCGAAAACGAAAAGTTCAGGAGTCAGCCGACTGGCACTTGCGAACTGCTTCTGCTTTGGGCACCGCACGGCAAGAAAGACTGATGTAATGATGTCGGCTGCATGCTTTATACCCCTGACGTCATGGAAGAAGAAACAGCAACCGACGTACGACCCAAGACTTTGTTAATCAGGCCAACTGAGGGCTACTGCAAGCAGATAACCCAAATGTAATGACTGCAACAGTGAAACACGGAGAAAGTACAGTTTTGTACCTACCATAAATGTAGATGTCCGAACTGGATAGCATCTGCAGTCATAACAAGTGGGTTGTCCTGTCGTCAGGCAGCCCTTCAGTCGGCCGGATTCCAAAGTCCGGGTCCGGCTTCGGCTGATGTCGCACTCCACCCGACGTCATCTCTGTTGGTCTTCGGGTATAAAGGCATCAGCCGACGCCATTTTCCTCAGTGTTTCTTGCCCCAGATGCCAGTAGCCCTCTTGCAGGCTAAAATTTGGATAGATGCCAATGTTTCCAAATAGATAGAGGTAAACACAACAATAAGCATGTATGTACATATACACAAACAAATACACCATAAAAGACTCCCCCCCAACAGGTAGCTATTAGAAGGGTAAACACCCTAGGAGTACCACAGAGGGATGGAGGGAGGGTAATCCTGACTGCAGATGCTATCCAGTTCGGACATCTACATTTATGGTAGGTACAAAACTGTACTATGTCCTTCATGGATGCATCTGCAGTCATAACAAGTGGGTAGAATACCATAGCCAACTAGGGAGGAGGATAAAAGTAGATTATGGTGTGTTTAGGATCCCTTGCAGTACAGCAGTGGCAAACCCTGCTCGGGATCTGGAATATAGAGGCAAATTATAATGCTTGGCAAATGTATGCACGGAGGTCCAAGTAGCCGCCTCAATAATGTCTTTGGTTGCCACTCCTCGTAAGAAGGCTGTGGTAGTGGCTGTTGCCCTTGTAGAATGAGGTCTTATGTTCTGTGGAATTGGTTTTCCATGGAAGGAGTAACAGAATCGTATGCAATTTCCTATCCATTTGGAGATTGTCTGTTTGGAAATAGCTTTTCCTTCCCTTCCTGTTGCATAGGCTACAAAAGTTGGTCAGTCTTTCTGCTATTTTTGTTCTGTCCAAGTAGTAGCGTAGCTGTCTATGTACATCCAAGGTATGCAGTATTCTTTCCCTCTGTTTTGTGGGTTGGGAAAGAAGGTAGGTAGGTGGATTGCCTGGTTTAAAGACACTCTGGATACCACCTTAGGCATAAATGTAGGATTAGTCCTCATGGACACTCTATCTTGGTGGAAGATTAGGAAGGGTTGCACTGCCATTAAGGCCTGTAGTTCTGAAACCCTCCTTGCTGAAGTAATTGCCAGTAGGAAAGCAGTTTTCCATGACAGGTGTTGTAGGTCTGCTGTTGCTGCTGGTTCAAAGGGTGCTAGTGTCAACTTTTCTAGCACAAAGTTTAAATCCCAAGCTGGTAATGGTGGTTTTCTTGGAGGTTTTACATTCTTGATTCCTCTGAGGAATTGCCTGAGCAAAGGGTGCGAAAAACAGGTGTATCAAAGCTGTATTCTGCTGAAATAGTTGATGCATGTATCTTGATGGAGGAGTAGGACAGGCCTGAATGAAGAAGTTCGCCAGATACTCCAGAATGTTAGGCATATCTATGTTTGACACATCTTTTCCTCTTTCCGTACTCCAGATGACAAACCTTTTCCATTTTCCAGCATAGTTCCTTCTTGTTGAAGGTCTGCGTGCTTCAAGAATAATGTCTTTAACTCTTTGGGAAAGTTCTGGAATAGCTGCTGTTATGTGATGTTCCATGCAGTCAGTTGCAAGGTTTTTAGGTTTGGATGTATGATGCTGTAGTTGTTCTGCGTTAACATCAAAGGCATCAGGGAATTGTCCACATATTGTTCGAGACATGCTCCTCAGTAGTGGGTACCAGTGTTGTCTTGGCCAGTTTGGAGCTATCAGGATTATCCTTGGACGTTCTTCCTTGATTTTCAGTAGTACCTTGTGTATCAAAGGAAGAGGCGGGATGCATATGCTGTTAGGCCTTTCCAGTTGAAAGAGAGCGAATCCACTTTCCATGCTAATGGGTGGAATGTCCTTGTGCAGAATTTTTTGAGCTGGTGATTGAGAGGTGATGCGAATAGGTCTATCTGTGGCATTCCCCATTTCTTTGAGATGGTCTTGAAGATGTCCGGTTGAAGCTTCCATTCGTGGGCATCCAAGTGGTTCTGCTTAATATGTCTGCTAGGGTATTGTCTTTCCCTGGTACAAATATTGCCTGTAACTGGATGTTGTAGCTGAGTGCCAGGGTCCACAGCTCCAAGGTCATTCTGCATAGGGTGTATGAATGAGTGCCTCCCTGTTTGCTGATGTACCACATGACTGTGGTGTTGTCTGTCCTTATCATCAACTGGCCCTCTTTGAGAAATGGTTTGAACTTTTGGATTGCCAGTTTTACTGCCAGCATTTCTTTTAGGTTGATGTGCAGTTGAAGTTGATCCTGTGTCCACAATCCTTGCACGCATTTGTCCAGCATGTGGGCCCCCATCCTAGGTCTGAAGCGCCTGTTGTGATGGTCTGGCTTGCTTGACATCTGCGAAAGGGTAGGCCTGGGTTTGACTGGCATGCCTGAGCCCACCATAGAAACTCCTGTTTTAAGCATGGAATTAGTGGGATTTCTGTTTCTAGACTGTGTCTGTGTTGGGACCATAAATTCTTTAGGTACCACTGTAGTTTTCTCATATGTAGTCTGGCAAATGGAACCAAGATTATGCATGATGCCATGAAGCCCAAGGCCTGCAGTACTTTTCTTGCTGTTAACTTGTTCAGTTTTGTTAGTGCCAAGAAGTATAGAGGAGTTCTTTTGTTTTTCTGTAGTCAGGAATGCCGTTTGTTTTACTGTGTCCAATTCCGCCCAAGAATGTCCTTGTTTGGGATGGTATCAGCCTTGACTTTTGTAAATTGACTGTGTATCCCAGTGCTTGTAGCAAGTAAATGACCCTTTGTAAATCTGTTGTCAGCTTGCTTTTGTTGTCCCCTTGTAGCAGGCAGTCGTCCAGGTATGGGTAAATTTGAATTCCCTGAAGTCTGCAATGGGCGATTACTGATGCCAGGCATTTTGTGAATACTCTGGGCGCAGTAGATAAGCCAAAAGGCAATGCTGAGAATTGATAGTGCTCTGATCCTGCAAGAAATCTGAGGTATCTTCTGCAGATTGGTCGAATGGGGACGTGCAGGTATGCCTCCTTGAGATCTAGAGTTTCCAGTCAAGACTCCTTGCCCAGCATGGGAAGAAGTTGCTGTAAGGTCAGCATTTTGAATTTTGGGACAATGATGTATGTATTTAAGGTGGACAGGTCGAGAATTGGTCTCCAACTTTTTTCCTTTCTTGGAACTAGGAATAGTCTGGAGTAGAACCCCTTTCCTTGCTCTGCTGTTGGCACTCTTTCCACAGCTCTCATGTTTGCTAACTCCATTATCTGGCGTAGAGCCTCTGTTTTTTGATTTGGAGGTAGATTTGGCATTCCTCTTTTGACTGGAAAAGTGTGGAAGTGAAACCGGTAACCTTGATCTATGGTTTGTAAAATCCACTTGTCCTTTATGTAGTGCCAGTTCTTTGAAAATAGGGTTAACTTTCCGCCTAGAGGAGCTGCTATTTGTTCCCTGGTAGGCGGATTTAGGGTTAAGTCACTGTGGTTGTGTTGATGTAGTGGCAGTGGCTGTGTCTGTGCCTCTGTTGTTACCTTGCCACTGTCTTCCTCTGTAGGCACCTCCTCTGGATTGGTTTCTGCCTCTGGAACGTCTATTCCTGCCCCTTTGAAATTTTGTGGAGTCAGGAAAGGACCAATTTTTGGCAGGCCAGTTCCTGCTAAACCTTGGGGTTGAACCTGCAAGAAATCTTTAACAGTTTGAACAGATTTTGCCTTTTCTTCCATTTTCTTCATAACCTGCTGGGCAGATGTACCAAACAAACTTGTCTTGTCCATAGGAGCATCTAGCAACTTAGCTTTAACATGATCCGGTAAAGCTTGTTCCTTTAGCCATGCATGCCTTCTTATCACTGTGCCTGTCATGGCTGATCTAAATGAAGCCTCCAGTGCATCATAGCCACATTTTAAGGAATGATTGCTAACCTGTTGTATGTTATTTACCATCTCTAATACATATTTCTTATCAAGAGATTCATCAGTGGTTAGTTTTTAGTTAACTGATCCAGCATAAAGTCTTGGTATTGTATCATGTGAAACTGACAGTTTAAAGCTCTAGCTGAGAGAGTAGCTGAAGTGTAGACCTTTTACCCCATCTGTCTAATGACCTTGCTTCCCTTTCAGAAGGAATAGGGTTTTAGCTATGGTCGCGCTACTGCCTTGGGGCCCTGGGATATAGTTTCTGGGTCTGCAAGTGGAGCCTTGTAAAGGTGGTGATGAGTATCTGGCACCCTGTAAAATCTGTCTGGTTTGGCAGGGGCTGGGGGTAAAGAATCTGGAGCGGAGCAAACATCATTGAAAGCATCATCCCCCACAGAGAGAACAGGGGTATAGCTAAGGGCCTGTGCTGTGGGAGGTGCAGAAAAATCCTAAGTCTTTTTCTGGAGTCTGAAAAATCCTGTTGCTGCCATTGGAACTGTTCTCGCATGGCATGCAAGGTTTCCCCAAAGGAGAATTCTTCTGGTGGGGAAGCAGCTGGGATGGATTCTTCAGCATCAGAATCTTCAAAATTGGAGAAGGGAGCCTCTGGCTGGTCAGTTATGTCTGATTCATCAGCAGAATCATCAGAGGACACTGGCTCGGGGGCTCTGCCCCAGGTCTCTTCTCTGGGGGCTGAGAGGCCCTGTCTGGGTGAGATTGAGATCCTCTAATTAAAGAAATTAAATCTTCTGCCAAAGTAAGCATTTGAGAACTAGAAGAGGGCCTGGATGTGGGTGGTTTAACAGGCACTGTTTTAGTAGTCTTGGCTGCTTTAGCCCTGGCGAAGGCCTTAATGGAAATGGCTGCTGGAAGCCTAGCAGCACCACGTGCTGGGGTAGAAACATCCAAGGGGATGGTGTCTGATAAGTGAACCACCGTAGTGGGTAAAATTTCTGAAGTCGTTTCAAGAGTTGTAGCAGGGGCCTCAGTTGTAGGAATAGGTTCAGCTGTACTTTGTTCAGTTTTCTCGGTTTCAGCCGAAACCGAGACACTCGCGGTTTGCTTGACCATGGTTTCGGCCGAAACCGCGGACCGCGAGTGTCGGTCTTTATCTTTGCGTTTTTTGCTAGATTGGGTAGTCGGAGGATCCGACGGTATAATGTACGCAAAATCAGAACCGAAAAACTGTTCTGCAAACTCCGACCGACGCCTAAGCGTTCGTCGGTTGAAAGAAGCACAGGCCGAACAGGCTGCTACGTCGTGGGCTGGGCCTAAACAAGGCAGACAGTAAGAGTGGAAATCTTTATGAGGTATTTGTTTCCCACAGTTTAAACAATTGTTAACTTTTTCTGACATCGGCTGAGGCAAGAAAGAGTCCCCAACGGGGTACTTAGCTTTAGAAGTCTTCGAAGTAGTATTCGGTAGAAGTAATCTCTGGATCCGACCGACCGGCACTTGCGAACAGCTTCTGCTTCGGGCGCCACGCGGCAAGAAAGACTGAGGAAAATGGCGTCGGCTGATGCCTTTATACCCGAAGACCAACAGAGATGACGTCGGGTGGAGTGCGACATCAGCCGAAGCCGGACCCGGACTTTGGAATCCGGCCGACTGAAGGGCTGCCTGACGACAGGACAACCCACTTGTTATGACTGCAGATGCATCCATGAAGGACATCATCTGAAAGTGTAGTGATCCTACTCTGAAGCACAGGAATTTTCTGCATGATTCCCTTACTGGGATGTGCAGGTAAGCATCCTTTAGGTCTAAGGTGACCATCCCAAGCTTTGTTTGGCAGCACTGGTAGAAGCTGTTGTAAGGTAAGCTTCTTGAGTTTTGGGATGACCAGGAAAGTATTGAGAAAGGATAAGTCCAGGATGGGACGCCAAGTCCCCTCTTTCCTGGGAACAAGGAATAGCCTGGAATAGAATCCTTTTGCAATTTGTTCTGGAGGTACAGGTTCTACTGTCCCTAGTGATATTAGGTTTTGCACTTGTTTTACTGTTTCTGCCCACTGGTTTGGAGATAGGTCTGGGTACCCTCTTGGAGGTGGTAGTTCTTGGAAATATAATTTATACCCCCTGAGCAATGATTTTTAAGACCCACTGATCTTTTTTTATAGAGTTCAAATTTTCTCTGCATAGAGATAGCCTTCCTCCTAGCTTTTGGTGTGGTGGAGGCATACAGAGATGGGAAAGATAGTCACAGAGTTTCTTCATACAGGGTTGCTTTTGAACTCCCTGCACTAGTGTTTGAGGAGAGCCACTGTTTTGTTCTTTGCTGGCCCTGAGTTTGAGTCCTAGTGGGTCTGCCCCAAAGGTTTTGCCTTGTGCTTGCCTGTTCGGTGTAGAAAAGGACCAGTGTTTAGAGGGAAAATTTCTGCTGAACCTAGCAGGTTGTACTTGAAGAAATTCTTTAACAGTCTGCATCGATTTTGCTTCGTCTTCCATCTTTTTAAGTACCTCTCCAGTTTTCCGTCTGAACAAGCGGTCTTTGTCAAGAGGTGCACCCATGATTTTAGCTTTGACATGATCAGGAAGAGGTTGTTCCTTCAGCCATGCCTGTCTTCTGATAACAGATCCTGTCACTGCTGCCCTGCTAGAAGCTTCTACGGCGTCAAATCCATAGTGTAAGGAGTGCTTTGCCACCCGAGATGAAGAGTGCATTCATTCTGCTACTTCTTTATTGTTAGCAAAATCTGAAAAAGCAGAACTTTTCTGTTTCAAAAGCGATATTTTAAGATATGGAACTGACCGTTGAGAGCCCTTATAGTTAAAGTTGCAGAGGTATATACTTTTTTAACCCATCTGTCCAGGGCATTGGATTCTTTGCAGAGGTAGCCTTAACTCCTTTAGGTCCCTGAGTAATCACTTCTGGGCCTGCTATAGGATTTCTGTAGAGGAATTTATGTGAGTCAGGTACCCTGTAGTACCGGTCAGGTTTTTTGGGGGCAGGTGGAAGTGTGTCAGGGGTAAGGCTGGATTCTTGGTAAACATCATCTACCAGCTCCAAGATGGGTGGGATGGCCAGAGGGCTGTGCTGGGGTAGGTCCAGAAACTCTTAGTCTTTTCTTGGATTGAGGGAAATCCGTTGATTCCCACTGGAAGTGTTCCCTGAGGGTGTGGAGGGTTTCCCCAAAGGAAAAGTCCTCCGGACGTGATGTAGAAGGAATAGATTCTTCTGCATCTTAGTCTTCATAGGCAGTGGGAGGATTTTCCTCTTCAAAAACAGAGGAGTGAGATCCCTCCGAGTCTAAATCTGACAATGTCTGGAGAAGGTTCCCTTTTTTGGCTGGAGTGGGCCGATTACCCAAGATGAAAGTGATGAGATCTTCTGCCATTTAAAGCATTCTAGTTTGAGGAGGGGGAGGAGTAGTGGAATGGAGACTTTTTGCTGTTTTCTTTGGAGTAGTTCTAAGTCTAGCCTGAAGATTATCCCTTGGTGCTGTTGGTCTGTTAGTCAGAAGAGAGGGCGAAGGCCTTGAAGTGAATTCTGAAGTGCAAGCAGTATCCTCGAAAGCCGGTGCCTGTGTAGCGGCTCTGGACCCAACCGAGGGAAAGACAGCTGAAGGCTCGTTAGACGATGCAGTCATCTGCAGCATGCAGGACTCAGAAAAGGTCTAAGTAGAGGCCTGCAAATGAATCGAGTTGGGCAGAGGCAGCAAAAGCACCTCACTGAATTCCGAAGAACTGACAACCCTTTATGTGGTGTCGTCGCTGGAAGGCATGGCCTTATGCAGTCTGTCTCTATCCATATCTTTACATTTTTTTGGAAGATGTGCGGTTTGCTGACTGACGTCATATTTGTAATCGGAGATGGGAGATGAAAATTACTGGCTACAAACAGAGCTCTACAATGAACAGCTCTAGCGTTAAAGAGGGCACAAAACCGACAGCGGAGTAAATCATGATCTGGGCCTAAGCAAGTGACACACCAAGAATGGAAGTCTTGGTGTGGTATTTGCTTTCCACAGGCGAGACAATTACTGACTTTTTCAGACATCGGTTAGTGAAAGAAAAAGGAAGGATCTCTAACAGGGTACTTAGCTTTAGACATTTCCAGCTGAAGTTTGAAATCTGGAAACAGCCGACCGGCACTGTTGCGAATTGCTTCTGCGATGGGCTCCACAGCAAGAAAGACTGAGGTAATGGCGTCTCGTGCTCTCCTTTATAGCTCGGATGACCTAAGGTCACCCAGCAAGTGACAGCAGCCGACGCACAAAACCTTGACTCTGGTATTCGGACCGACTGAGGGCTACCACAGAATGGATAACCCCCAATGGTTAAGACTGCAAGTGAAACACGAAGAAAGCACAGTTGTGTACACTTACCATAAATGTAGATGTTCGAGTGTACTCACTGTTGCAGTCATCACATTTGGGTTATCTGCTTGCAATAGCCATCAGTCGGCCTGATTAACAAAGTCTTGGGTCCTGCGTCGGTTGTTGTCTCATCTTCCATGACGTCAGGTAGTCAGGGGTATAAAGCATGCAGCAGTCACCATTTTATCAGTTTTTCTTGCCCCAGATATCAGGTGCTCCCACATAATGGGAAACAATCATATACAAGGTTACACTTCCAACAAAAAGCAAATACACCAGAAATCTTTCAGCATAGTAGACAAGAATAGAGGTATAGACAACAGAAGTCAGGGTGCTGGAGGGAGGGTAACCAGACCACAACAGTGAATATACTCGAACATCTACATTTATGGTAATTGTACACAACTGTACTATGTTCTTCGTGTTTCACTGTTGCAGTCATCATATTTGGGTAGATTCCCAAAGCTAAGGATGGGAGGAGGCAATTAGATAGCATTAAGACCAGCTACAAGGCCCTGCAGGATTGCAGTGGCAAAGCCAGCTCTGGATTTAGAAAAAATTGGCAAGTTATAATGCTTGAAGGTATGTACAGAACTCCAGGTAGTAGCTTCTAGGATGTCTCGGGTAGTGACACCTCTGAGAAAGGCTAGAGAAGTAGATACAGCCCTGGTGGAATGTGGTCTTATTCCCTGTGGGGTTGGTTTTCCATGGTGCTTATAGCAGAAATGAATGCAATGGCCAATCCACTTAGAAATGGTTTGCTTTGAAATAGCTTTCCCCTCTGCCCCGGCAGCAAATGCAACCAGCAGCTGTTCAGATTTCCTGAGAGGTTTAGTCCTGTCCAAGTAAAACCTAAAATGTCTGTTCACGTCCATGGGGTGCAGTATTCGTTCCCCTTTGTTCTGTGGATTAGAAAAGAAAGCTGGCAAATGAATGGACTAATTAAGGGCCACACTGGACACCACCTTGGGCATGATGGAGGGATTGGTCCGGAGGGACACCCTGTCCACATGAAAGATGATGAAAGGCTCCACAGCCACGAGGGCCTGAAATTCAGACACCTTTCTTGCTGAAGTGATGGCTAGAAGGAAAGCTGTTTTCCAAGGAAGGAATTTCAACTCTGCACTTGCAGCTGGGTTGAAGGGAGGTAGAGTGAGCTTTTCTAATACAAAGTTAAGGTCCCAGGCTGGAGTAGGGGCTCTCCTGGGTGGTCTTAAGTTTTTGGCCCCTCTGCGGAATTGCTTCAGCAGCAGATGAGAGAAGAGGTGTGGCTCTATATTGTAATAAGTTGAAATGGCTGAGACATGAATTTTGATGGAGGCAAAGGAAAGGCCCTTTTGAAGCATCTCAGTTAAGTATTGAAGAATCTGGGGAAAACTGGGTGCTGCTGTGCTCATCCCATGAGTTTGGTTCCAGGAAAAGAATCTGTTCCGTTTTTCAGCATATGATTTTCTAGTAATAGGCCTCCTTGCCTCCAGAATGACATCCATCACTTGCTTAATGAAGGACTGGAATGGTGAGATCAAGTAGCCAGGCTGCCAAGTTCAGGGTTTGAAGCTGTGGATGCAGAATCTGGCCCTCCTGCTGAGACAGTAGAGCAGGGGTCTGAGGCAGGTGCCATGGTGCCAGCAGTGACACACTGCACAAGAGGGGATACCAGTGTTGGTGTGGCTAGTCTGGGGCAATCAGTATTGTCCCTGGTTTGTCCTGTTTGATCTTTAGAAGTACCTTGGAGAGGAGAGGCAGAGGGGGAAAGGCATAAACTGATAGTTTTTCCAGGTGAAGGACAGGGCATTTACTTTCCAAACTTGTTTGTGGGGAGTCCTTGTGCAGAATTTGTCCAACTGATAGTTCTGAGGGGAGGCAAACAGGTCTATCTCTGCCCCCCCCCATTTGTTTCTCAACATGTTGAATATCTTTGGGTCCAGTCTCCACTCGTGTGGGTCCATGAGATTTCTGCTTAGGTCGTCTGCCAGTATATTTAGTTTTCCTGGCAGGAATTGAGCCTGTAGGTGCACTTTCCACTCGCGTGGGTCCATGAGATTTCTGCTTAGGTCGTCTGCCAGTGTATTTAGCTGTTCTGGCAGGAATTGAGCCTGTAGGTGCACTTGGTTGCTCAGGGCTGTGTTCCACAGAGCAATCACTAGCCTGCAGAGAGGGTAAGAGTGGGTTCCCCCCCTGCTTGTTTATGTACCACATAACAGTGGTGTTATCCGTGTTTACCAATAATTGTCCTGGAAGAATGTGGTCCTTGAAGGCTGTCAGAGCATACTGTACAGCTAACATTTCTGTTTGACTGATATGTGGGCGCATTTGACTTGGGTTCCATTTGCCCTGAATGCACTGCCCTGCCAAGTGAGCCCCCCATGCATAGTCTGATGAGTCTGTTAGGGTTTGGCCGGCAGGTGGTAGAGTTAATGGCAGTCCCTTGTTGTGGTGGCAGGCCTCTGCCCACCAAAGGAACTCTATCCGTAGATAAGGTATGATAGGAATAATTGATTCCAGATCCTGAGAATGCTGACACCATAGGCATTTTTTAGATATCACTGTAGTTTCCTCATATGCAGTCTTGCATATGGAATTAGAAGAATGCAAGAGGCCATGAACCCCAAGGCTTGCAGTATTTGTCTTGCAGACAGCAGGGTCTTTGTGGCCATAAGTCTGAAGTAAGCTGTCAAATTAACTTGTTTCTATGACGTAAGGGAAGCCTTCTGGGAAGTTGTGTTCAAGCTTGCCGATTGGATGGGAGAAAGGAAATTCACCCCGGGCATCATGTCAGTCACCTTGCTAGACATGGGTCCAAGGAAGTAAATAGTGTGGGAAGAAATAGCCAGGGAATTGTTATGGCTAGGCTTGTATAGGCCCAAGGGCTGATAAGCCTACTACCAACCTATGAACCTTGCTCCCAGGAATACAATTTAACAGGGTACCAGATGTGATTTCTTTTCGTTTAAGGTGTACCCCAGGGAAGTTAGCACTTTTTGTACAAAATGGCCAGATGATTCAATAGTATGCCCTGGCTTTCTGCCTGCATTAGATAATCGGCCAGGTATGGGTACATTTGAATACTTCTTTGCTTGCAAAATGCAATGACTGGAGCTAAGCACTTTGTGAATACCCTGGGCGCAGTAGATAAGCCAAAGGGCAGTGCAGAGAACTGATAGTGCATGAAGCCTGCTTTGAAGCGTAGGTATCTTCTGCATGATTCCCTGACTGGTATTGTGCAGGTAGGCTTCCTTTTAATCCAGTGTTGCCAAACAGGCATCCTTGCCTAGCATTGGAAGCAACTGGCGAAGAGTTATCATCTTGAATTTTGGAATCTCCAAAAAGGAGTTTAGAGTAGACAGGTCCAGGATAGGACGCCATGAATAGTCTTTTCTGGGTACCAGGAAAAGTCTCGAAGAGAACTCTGACCCTTTTCCTCTTCTGGTACCAGTTGAATAGCCCCCATACATAAGAGAGAAAGTACTTGTTTTTGGGCCTCTGCCCACTGAATTGGGGGTAGGTCCGGCCACCCGCTTGGTGTTGGCAATGTGTGGAAGTGAAATCTGTATCCCTGGGACACTATATTTAAAACCCATTTGTCCTGCGTAATGAGTTCCCAATTCTTTGCATGAAGAGCAATCTTTCCCCCTAAGGGGGGCAGTCAGTTGATAAGTGCTTGGAAATTTTAAAAGGAAGTCAGTGAGACAGTTTACCATATGGGGAGTCTTATTATTCCCAGATTTGGAAGTGGAGACCCCCCCCCCCACTGCTTAGTTCTGTGTGTCCCCTTGGACTGAAACCTGGGGTTTTTGCTGTGTCTGAGTTTGGCTTAAGAAGACCTGGAAGGGGCTGGAAAGGACCAATTCTTAGAGGGCCAGTGCCTACTAAATCTAGGAGGCTGAACTTGTAAAAAAATCTTAAACAGTTTGCATAGATTTAGCTTTATCTTCCATCTTTTTAATAACTTCCTCAGCCTTGTTGCCAAACAGGCGGTCCTGATTTAAATTAGCATCCAACAATTTAGCTTTAACATGAACAGGCAAAAATTGCTCCTTAAGCCAAGCATGCCTTCTGAGGAAAGACCCAGTAACTGCAGCTCTGCAACACGCCTCTAATGAATAAAACCGCTTTGTAAAGTATGTTTTCAAACTTGTTGAGCAGAATGCATTAAATCCTGTAATTATTTATTTTCCACACAGTCAGAAATCAACATTTTCTGTTTAAGCAGTCCAATAACATGTTGTTGATACTTTAACATATGAAACCGGCAGTTTAAAGCCCTAATGGCCAAGGTTGCAGAAGTGTAAACCTTCTTAACCCATCTATCCAGCGCCCTGGCATCTCTATCAGAAGGGGTAGGATTTTTAGCAGTAGAAGCCTTAATGCCCTTGGGCCCCTGTGAAATAGTTTCTGGATCTGCAATAGGATTTTCAAAAAGGAACTTGTAGGACTCTGGGATCCTGTAGTACCTGTCAGGTTTTCTGAGAGCAGGAAGCAGGGAATCAGGGGCCAAACTAGATTCCGAAAAAATCAACAATGTCTAGTACAGGAGGAATAGCTAAAGGCCTATGCTGAGGTAGGAGAAGGAAATCCCTAAGCCTCTTTTTTGAATCAGAAAAATCCTGGCTTTCCCAGTGGAAATGCACCCTTAGAGTATGTAATGTTTCCCCAAAAGAAAAATCCTCAGGAGGGGAGGCAGAGGGAATGGAGTCCTCTGCATCAGAATCTTCGTAAGTAGACAAGGGCAAATCCAGATAATCAGAAAAAACAGAATCGTGATCAGAAGATTCATAATCAACATCAGTCCTAGGCCTCTTAGAAGAGGGGGGGAGGGTTGACTACCCCTGATTAGAGTTTAGATCTTTAGCCATTATTTGTTTTTTTAGGCATGGAGGCCTGAGCATGTGGCCTGGGCGTCATTTTTTTACGCATGGATCGAGATTTAGGCCTAAGTAAAGAAGGAGGCGTCAGTTTAATATGCAAGTCCATAGGCCTAAATACACCCTCAGAAGCCAGTGCCTGCACAGCGGCTCTGGACCCATCCAAGGTAGAGACATCTGCGGGTTCCATAGTTGAAGCATCTCGTGGCATACTGGACTCCGAATGGGTCTCAGTAGAGGCCTGCGAATCAGAAGTAGCGGGTATCAGGGGCTGCGAAAGTGCCTCACAGAGTACCGCGAACTGGCTTAGAAGAAGCGTCGTTGGCAGTTTTGGACTTCGGTGGCCTGTTTCTGTCTTTATCTTTGTGGTTTTTTGGAATCCCGGTAGTCGGATGGCTAACTGACATGTCTGGATAATTAAATCGAGAACCGGAATATTTAGAGGCGAAAACATACAGACGATAGATAGTGCGCTGATTAAATAAAGCACAAAACAGACAGCAAGGTACGTCGTGGTCAGGGCCTAGGCAAGGAATACAGCACGAATTAAAATCTTTATGAGGCATTTGCTTTCCACAAGTAATGCAATTATTAACTTTTACTGACATTGGTAAGGAAAGTACAGTAGTGTACACGTACCATAAATGTAGATGATGTTCGAGTGTATTCACTGTTGCAGTCATTACATTTGGGTTATCCTGCTGGCAGGTTGCCCTCAGTCGGCCTGAATTCCAAAGTCTTGGGTCCTGCATCAGTTGATGTCGCCTCTTCCCTGACGTCAGGTTGCCAGGGGTAAAAAAGATGCAGCCAACGCCATTTTCTTCAGTTTTTCTTGCCGCAGGTGTCAGGTGCCCCCAAAAGGTTAGGCTAAAATTATGTAAATAAAACATATATGCACCAAAATAAGCTTTACCTTCATCTATAAGCAAATACACCACATAGGTTGTATAGATTAGAGAAGTAAAGATAAGCTCAGCAAAAATAAGGGGGATGGCGGGTGGGTAACCTGGACTGCAATAGCGAATACACTCGAACATCTACATTTATGGTAAGTGTACACAACTGTACTATGTTCTTCGTGTTTCACTGTTGCAGTCATTACATTTGGGTTGAGTCCCAAAGCTATGATTGTGGGGGGCTGGAGCTAAACAGCATTAGGAGCGGCTATGAGGCCATGCAGAACGGCAGTTGCAAAGCCTGCCCTGGATTTAGAGTAAAGCGACAGATTGTAATGTTTTGTAAAGGCATGCACAGAACTCCAAGTCTAAAATGTCTTTGGTTGGTACTCCCCTGAGAAAAGCTGCAGAAGTGGCTGCAGCTCTCGTTGAATGTGGCCTAATGCCCTTAGGCACTGGTTTGCCATGCTGTGAGTAGCAGAAACGAATGCAGTGACCTATCCACTTTGAAATAGTCTGCTTGGAGATGACCTTTCCTTGTGATGCTGTGACATATGCCACTAGTAATTGTTCTTTCTGAAAAATTTTAGTTTTGTCCAAGTAGAATCTGAGTTGTCTGTGTACGTCCAAAGAATGCAGAATTTTCTCCCCCTTGTTCTGTGGATTTGGATAAAAAGTTGGCAAATGAATAGTTTGGTTAAGTGCTACACTGGATACCACCTTCGGCATAAATGTAGGGTTTGTTCTCAGAGAGACCCTGTCCGGATAAAAAATGATAAAAGGTTCCACAGCCATGAGAGCCTGCAGAGGTTATTGCTAGGAGCAGAGCTGTTTTCCAAGATAAGAACTTTATATCCACAGTAGCCGCTGGCTCAAAAGGAGGTAAGGTGAGTTTTTCCAAGACATAATTGAGGTCCCATGCAGGTATTGGCGTTCTCCTTGGAGGCCTTAAGTTTTTGGCTCCTCTCAGGTACTGCCTTAATAAAGGATGAGAAAAGAGTGGTGGCTCTGTATTGTAATGAGCCGAAATGGCAGAGGCATGAATTTTAATTGATGAAAAAGATAGGCCTTTGTCCAACATTTCAGTTAAGTATCGCAAAATCTGAGGAATATTTGGGACAGCTGTATCAGTTCCTTCAGCTTGGTTCCAAGCACAAAATCTCTTCTATTTCCCAGCATAGGATTTTCTAGTACTAGGCCTTCTGGCTTCTACAATGACATCCATCACAGCTTTACTGAGAGGTGTGGTTTGTATGGCTACATTATCCGTCATGCGGCCAGGTTTAGGGTCCTGAGTTGGCTGTGCAGAATCTGATTTGTTTTGCTGGGACAGTAGATGAAGTATTTGAGGTAAGGTTCAGGCTGGGTATTGGGACAAGTTCCTTAAGCTATGATACCAGCACTGGCGTGGCCAGTCTGGGGCAATCAGAATAATTTTTGGTTTCTCCTGTCTGACCTTTAGGAATACCTTGGGGAGGAGAGGCAGTGGAGGAAAGGCATATACTGATAGGTTTGTCCAGCTGAAAGATAAGGCGTCCACTTTCCCAGCTTGTCTGTGATGAGTCCTTGTGCAGAATCTTTTTAGTTAACTGTTGTGAGAGGAGGCAAACAGATCTATGTCCGGGCATCCCCATTTCTTTGTTATGCTGAAGATTTGTGGATCCAGGTGCCACTCGTGGGGATCCATGAGATTTCTGCTTAGTTCGTCTGCCAGAGTATTTTCCTTTCCTGGCAGGAATTGTGCCTGCAGATGACCTTGGTAAGTCAATGCTGTGTCCCATAAAGCCATGCCTAGTCTGCAAAGGGGGTAAGAATGAGTGCCCCCCTGCTCGTTTATGTACCACATGACCGTGGTGTTGTCTGTCTTTATCAGTAGTTGTCCCGGATGAAGTAGGTCCTTGAAGGCTGTCAGGGCATTTTGAACAGCTAGCATCTCTTTTTGACTGATATGTAGATGCTTTTGGTTTGTGGACCAGGTGCCCTGAATGCCTCTTCCTGCCACGTGAGCCCCCCAGGCATAATCTGATGCATCCGTCATTAGGCTCTGCCTGGCTGGGGGTAGTGAGAATGGCTGTCCCTTGTTTTGGTGACAAGCCTTTGCCCACCATCGAAACTCCTGTTGCAGGCAGGGAATTGAGTAATCATTGTTTCCAGGCTGTGGCAATGTCGTGTCCAGACACTTTTTAGGTACCATTGAATTTTCCTCATATGCAGTCTTGCATATGGAATTAGTAAGATGCAGGATGCCATGAAGTCCAAAGCCTGCAGAATTTTTCTTGCAGATAACTGGGCCTTTGTTGCCATTTCCTTGAAATAGGTAGTCAGTTGCCTTTGTTTGGAGTGAGATAAGCCAACTGGGCAGTTGTATTTAAGCTTGCACCCAGGAATATTATCTCTTGAGAGGGTACTAGTTTTGATTTCTTTTTGTTGACTGTGTACCCTAGGCATGTTAAAAGTCTTTTCACAAACGTCAGATGCTGTAGTAGAATGTCCTTGTTCTCTGCTTGTATGAGGCAGTCGTCCACGTAAGGATATATTTGTATTCCTCTTTGTCTGCAGTTAGCAATTACTGGTGCCAGGCACTTTGTGAAGACCCTGGGTGCAGTAGATAAGCCAAAGGGCAGTGCAGAGAATTGGTAATGCTTTAAGACAGCCTTGAATCTGAGGTATCTTCTGCATGATTGTCTGATTGGGACATGCAGGTATGCCTCTTTTAGGTCTAAAGTCACGAGCCAAGCCTTGCTGCCCAGCATGGGCAGAAGCTGCTGCAAAGTCAACATCTTGAATTTTGGTATATCCAAGAAAGTGTTTAGAATAGATAGGTCCAGTATTGGTCGCCATGCTTTGTCCTTTCTGGGTACCAAGAACAGTCTTGAGTAAAATCCTTGTCCCTGCTCTTGCTGTGGCACTTGTTGAATAGCCCTCATGTCCATGAGAGCTGCGACTTGTTTCTGAGCCTCTGTCCACTGATTTTTTGGCAGGTCTGGCCAACCGTTTGCCCTTGGCAGGGTATGGAAATGAAACTTGTAGCCTTGTGACACTGTCTAGAACCCATTTGTCCTGGGTTATAATGTGCCAATTTTGAGAAATAATTGCTAGTTTCCCCCCTAAGGGTGCTGCCAGAAGATAAGTGCTTGGTGCAGGCAGGGGGAAGTCATTGGGACTGTTTCTTGTATGGTTGTGATTTGTCTTCTCCACCTTTGGAGGTAGAAATACCCCATTGCTTAGACCTGTAGGAACCTTGCGGCTGTGATCTGCCTCTAGGGCATCTGGATCTGCCCCTTTGAGGTCTGTCTGAGACTGGACAGGACCAATTCTTTGTAGGCCAGTGTCTGCTAAATCTTGGTGGCTGTACCTGTAAGAAATCCTTGACAGTTTGCATAGATTTAGCTTTGTCCTCCATTTTCTTTAACACCTCTTCTGCCTTAACACCAAACAAGGTATAATGTTGTAATGGAGCATCTAATAATTTTACTTTAACATGATCAGGCAGATTTTGTTCCTTTACCCAAGCATGCCTCCTAATGACAGAACCAGTAACAGTGGCCCTTGCAAGAGGCCTCCAGAGAATCAAAACCACATTGCAAAGTATCCTTTCCAACTTGTTCAGCTGCATGCAATAAATCCTGCATTTCTTTGTTTTCTGCACATTCAGAATTTACCATCATTTTCTCTTTAAGCAGTGTCATGATATACTGCTGATATCTGAGCATATGAAACTGACAATTTAAGGCCCTTATAGCTAAGGTAGCAGATGTGTGAATTTTTCCCCATCTATCCAGTGCCCTAGAATCCCTGTCAGAGGGGTAGGATTTTTTGCAGTGGAAGCCCTGACCCCTTTGGGACCCTGAGAAATAGATTCTGGGTCTGCAGTAGGGTTTTTGAAAAGGAATTTATGAGAGTCAGGGACCCTGTAGTATCTGTCCAGCTTAACAGGAGCTGCAGGTAAGGAGTCAGGGGTCAGACTAGACTCTGAGAACACATTATCTACAATGTCTAACACAGGTGGAATAGCTAGAGGGGCCTGAGTTTGAGCCTCTTCTTAGATTCTGAAAAATCTTGGCTCTCTCAGTGCTCCCTCATGGTATGCAAGGTTTCCCCAAAAGAGTAGTCCTCAGGAGGAGACGCTGAAGGAATTGATTCTTCAGCATCAGAATCCTCATGGGGGGAAGAGAATATTCCTGATCAGAAGAGGAATCAGAAAAAATGGAAACGTGATCTGAAGATTCATAGTCTGTCTCTTGTCAGGAGGGTGATGGGAACCTCTGATCAAGGTAATTAAGTCTTCGGCCATTCTGAGCATCTGTTTTTTGGGCATGGAGGCCTGTCCATGTGGCTGGTGAACTTGTTTCTTTGTCTCTAAAGGTGTTTTAGTCTTTGCCTTTGAATTCGGCTTTGATATACAATTGTTTAGGTCTGAATACACCCTCAGAAGCCGATGACTGCTCAGCGGCTCCAGACACATCTTAGGGAATAATCTCAGAGGCTCCAATACCTTGAGTTTCCAGTGGCCTGGCCAACTCCACGTGGGAGTCTGTAGCGGCCTGCGACTCTAAAGTACTGGGTGTCAGGGACTGCGAAATCGCTTAACTGAGAACCGGCAACTTGCTTAGGAGAAGCTTTGTCTGTTTTGGACCTTGGTTCCCTGTCTTTTTCTTTGCGTTGTTTGTGAACTCCTGTAGTCGGATGGCTATCCAACATTGTATAATTAAATCTTCGCCCAACATAGCTTAATGCAAAATCGTACCGACGCTTAATAGTGCGTTGGTTAAATCTAGCACAAAACCGACAACTAGAAATGCCGTGGTCAGGGCCTAGGCAAGGAATACAGTAAGAATGAAAGTCCTTATGAGGTATTTGCTTCCCACAAGAAATACAATTAACTTTTTCTGACATCAGTCTGGAGCAAGAAAAAAAATTTCCCAATGGGGTACTTAGCTTTTAATGAAGACTTCGGATCTGAAACTCGAACAAGAAAATCTCAGGAGTCGGCCGACCGGCACTTGTGAACTGTTTCTGCTTCGGGCACAGCGCGGCAAGAAAGACTGAAGAAAATGGCGTTGGCTGCATCATTTATACTCCTGCCGACCCGACATCAGGGAAGAGGTGACAGCAACCGACGCAGGACCCAAGACTTTGGAATTCTGGCTGACTGGAGGCAACCTGCCAGCAGGATAACCCAAATGTAATGACTGCAATAGTGAAACACGAATAACATCAAGAAAAAGTTTCCCCAACAGTGTACTACGCTTTAGTTAGAAGACTTGGGTTCTGAAACTCAAAAACGAAAATTTCAGGAGTCGGCCGAACGGCATTTGCAAACTGCTTCGGGCCCCGTACGTCAAGAAAGACTGATGTAATGCGTCGGCTGCATATTTTATACCCCTGACGACCTGACGTCATGGAAGAAGGGACAGCAACCGACACAGGAGCCAAGACTTTGTTAATCAGGCCAACTGAGGGCTACTGCAAGCAGACAATCCAAATGTAATGACTGCAACAGTGAAACACGAAGAACATCTAGCAATTTAAGGCCCTAATGGCCAAGGTTGCTGAATTGTATACCTTCTTACCCCATCTATCCAGCGCCCCAGAATCTCTATCAGTAGAACAGTATATATTTTTTGGCTTTATAATTTGCACAATCCTCAATCTGTGTTGAAACTCCCCCCCCCCTCATTTCCTGCCTTGTCTTCAGCTATATAATTGAGCTGGTGTTGTGTGTCCTGTTAATTAACAATCTGCATTCAAACTGGAACCTTAGTTTGAGAGACAGCCTTACAGGACTATCTGCAAATATATAGAGCTGAGTATATTTCTCTGTATTATAGAGCTAAATTGTTTGCTTAGATATCTGTTGTATATATAGAGAACAGTATATATTTTTTGGCTTTATAATTTGCCCATTCCTCACATCTGTGTTGAAACTTTTTCCCCACCCCCCTCATTTCCTGCCTTGTCAGCAGCTATATAATTGAGCTAGTGTTGTGTGTCCTGTTAATTAATCTGCATTCAAACTGGAACCTTAGTTTGAGAGACAGTTACAGAACTATCTGCAAATATATAGAGCTGAGTATACTTCTCTGTATTTGGCTTTATAATTTGCACATTCCTCACATCTGTGTTGAAACTGTTTTTCCCCAACCCCCCTCCCAGTTCTTGGTTGTAGTTTAAATTTGGTGGCTTTTGCAGTGCCCGCCCCACTGTAGATTTGACCTAAGCACTCCCCCAGGCCCATCTCTTTACCGCATTCTACCTAATTAACCCTTTCTGCACTTGCTTTTACTCCTTTTTAATTTAATTATATTTTTGCGAACCGTGTGTGGACTAATATTGCTACATACTCAAGTGTGCCAGCTTGCACTGCATGAGAATTGTATTTACTACTGCTTTTGCTACTTTTCTGAAAAAAAAAAAATTCATCTGCTTTTACTGTACTTGTATTTCTTCCTACTTTATTTTGCTTTTGCGTCATCTTAAAAGTACACAATTGTATTTATTACTACTTGGTGTAAAACTCATTCTAAGCCTTTTAGTTTCAACACTTGGGCTTCAGACCAGTTGTTTTACATTGAGAGGGTTTGTGGTCTGCACTGTAGTGGCAGAAAGTACAGTTTTGTACCTACCATAAATGTAGATGTCCGAGAGGTATGCATCTGCAGTCCTAACATATGGGTTGTCCTGCCTCAGGCAGCCCTTCGGTCGGCCGGATTCCAAAGTCTGGGTCTGGCCTCGGCTGATGTCGCACTTCACCCGACATCATAGCTGCTGTCAATTGGGTATAAAGGCATCAGCCGACGCCATTTTCCTCAGTGTTTCTTGCCTCAGATGCCAGGTGCCCTCTAGGAAGGCTAAATTTGGATAAATGCAAATTATTCCAAACAGTAGAGAGCAAATAATAAACATGTATATACATATATACAAACAAATACACCATAATAGATTCCCCCAGCTAGCTACAAGATGGGCAAATACCCTAGGAGTACCACAGAGGGGAAGGAGGGTAATCCTGACTGCAGATGCATACCTCTCGGACAACTACATTTATGGTAGGTACAAAACTGTACTATGTCCTTCAAGGATGCATCTGCAGTCCTAACATATGGGTAGAATACCATAGCCAAACTGGGGGAGGAGGCACTAAGAAGATTATGGTGTAGTTAAGATCCCTTGCAAAACAGCAGTGGCAAAACCTGCTCGGGATCTGGAGTATAAAGGTAGATTATAATGCTTGGCAAATGTATGCACGGAGCTCCAAGTAGCAGCCTCTAAAATGTCTTTGGTAGCCACTCCTCGTAAAAAAGCTGTAGTAGTGGCTGTAGCCCTTGTGGAGTGAGGTCTGATGTTTTCTGGAGTTGTCTTTCCATGAAAAGAGTAACAAAATCTAATGCAATTTCCTATCCATTTTGAGATTGTCTGTTTTGAAATTGCTTTTCCTTCCATTCCTGTTGCATATGCTACCAGAAGCTGGTCAGTTTTTCTATTGTTCTTGGTTCTGTCCAGGTAGTAGCGCAATTGCCTGTGCACATCCAAGGTATGCAGTAGAGTCTTTCCCCCCTGTTCTGTGGGTTGGGGAAGAATGTTGGTAGGTGGATTGCTTGGTTTAATGATACCCTGGAGACCACCTTTGGCATAAAAGTAGGATTAGTTCTCAAGGACACTCTATCCTGATGGAGATAAGGAAGGGCTGTACTGCCATTAATGCCTGTAATTCAGAAACCCTTCTTGCTGAAGTGATTGTAAGCAGGAAGGCAGTTTTCCAAGATAAGAACTGTAATTCTGCTGTTGCTGCTGGTTCAAAAGGGGGAAGTGTTAACTTTTCTAACACAAAGTTCAGGTCCCATGTAGGCAAAGGTGGCTTCCTTGGAGGCTTTACATTTTTAATTCCTCTCAGAAACTGCCTGAGTAGAGGATGAGAGAAGACTGAGGATCCATGTTGTATTCTGCTGAAATTGCTGATGCATGAATCTTAATGGAGGAGTAAGACAGGCCATTGTGGAAAAGTTCTGCTAAATATTCCAGGATGTTAGCTATGTTTGCCAATGATACATTTTCTCCTTTTGCTGCACTCCAAATGAGGTATCTTTTCCATTTTGCTGAATAAGTTTTCCTTGTGGAGGGTCTGCGAGCCTCCAGGATAATGTCTTTAACCCTTTGAGATAAATCTGGGTTATTTTGTTTTATGTAATGTTCCAAGCAGCTAGCTGCACTGTTTTCAAGTTTGGATGCAGGATTTTGAAGTTGTTCTGTGTTAGCAGTAAAGGAGCTAGAGGTAGAGGACATGCGTGTGCCCGAGACATACTCCTCAGTAGTGGGTACCAATGCTGTCTCGGCCAGTCTGGAGCTATCAGGATGATCCTTGGGTGATCTTCTTTGATCTTCAGTAGCACTTTGTGCATCAAAGGAAGAGGTGGGAATGCATACGCTGTCAGGTTTTCCCAACTGAAGGATAGGGAGTCCACCTTCCAAGCAAGTGGGTGGTATGTCCTTGTGCAGAATTTTCTCAATTGGTGGTTGTGTGGGGATGCGAACAAGTCTATTTCTGGTAGTCCCCATTTCTTTGTAATGGATTTGAAGATGTCTGTATGCAGCATCCATTCGTGGGCATCCGTGGTAGTTCTGCTTAAGATGTCTGCTAGTATATTTTCTTTTCCTGGCACAAATATGGCCTGGAGCTGAATGTTGAGGTTCAGGGCCACATTCCAGAGGTCCATTGCCATCCGGCATAGAGGATATGAATGTGTGCCTCCCTGTTTGTTGATATACCACATAACTGTGGTGCTGTCCGTCCTTATCAGCAAATGACCTTGTTGAAGAAACGGTCTGAATGTCTGAATTGCCTGTTTTACTGCCAGCATCTCTTTAGATTTATGTGTAGGTTCAGCTGGTCTTGTGTCCATAAGCCTTGTATGCACTTGTCCACCATGTGTGCCCCCCAACCGAGGTCTGAGGCGTCCGTGATGATAGTCTGGCTTGGGTGAGGGCTGTGGAAAGGCAGTCCTTTGTTCAATTGACAGGCCTGAGCCCACCACTGGAATTCTTGCTTTAGGCATGGAATTATTGGAATTTGGGCTTCTAGGCTGTGCTTGTGCTGAGACCATAAATTCCTTAGGTACCATTGCAACTTCCTCATATGTAGTCTGGCATGTGGAATCAATATTATGCAGGATGCCATGTAACCCAGGGCTTGCAGGACTTTCCTTGCTGTAAGCTGGTTCTGCTTGTTAATGCCATGAAATAGAGTGGTAGTTGCTTTTGCTTTTCTGCTGTGAGGAATGCCATTTGGTTTGATGTGTCCAGTTCTGCACCCAAGAAAGTTATCCTTTGGGATGGTATCAGCCTTGACTTTTTTATGTTGACTGTGTATCCCAGGGCTTGCAATAGGTGAATAACCTTTCTCAAATCTTTTGTTAATTTGTTTTTGTTGTCCGCTTGTAACAGGCAGTCATCCAGGTATGGATAAATTTGAATTCCCTGAAGCCTGCAATGAGCAATTACTGATGCCAGGCATTTCGTGAATACTCTGGGCACAGTAGATAAGCCAAAAGGCAATGCTGAGAATTGATAATGCTCTGATCCTGCAAGAAATCTGAGGTATCTTCTGCAATTTGGTCATATGGGGACGTGCAGGTATGCCTCCTTGAGATCTACAGTCACCAGCCAAGACTCCTTGCCCAGCATGGGAAGAAGTTGCTGTAGGGTCAGCATCTTGAATTTTGGAACAATGAGATATGTGTTCAGAGCGGACAGGTCGAGAATAGGTCTCCATTGGTTTTCCTTTCTTGGTACCAGGAAAAGTCTGGAATAAAATCCTTGTCCTTGTTCCACAGACGGTACCTTTTCTATAGCTCTCATCCTTAGTAAGTGGTCGATTTGTTCTAGAGCGTTTGTTTTTTGGTTTGGTGGTAGGTTTGGCATTCCTCTCTTCCTTGGTAGAGTATGGAAGTGAAACCTGTAACCTTTGTCTATTGTCTGTAAAATCCATTTGTCTCCTGTAATGTAATGCCAGTTTACTGAAAATAAGGCTAGCTTTCCGCCTAAGGGTGCTTCTAGTTGTTCCCTGGTAGGCGTATCAGAGCCAAGTCACTGTGATTGTCCTGTGGAAGTGGTAGTGGCTGGATCTGTGGCAGTACTCTGGTTGTTAGGCTGCCACTGACGCCCCTGTAGGCACCTCTGGATTGACCTCTGCCTCTTGGGCCTATTTCTGCCTCTCTGTGCTCTGGTGGTGTCTGGAAAGGACCAATTCTTCAAGGCCAATTCCTACTAAACCTCGGAGGCTGGACCTGTAAGAAATCCTTGACTGTTTGGACAGATTTTGCTTTTCTTCCACCTTCTTTAACAGTTGCTGTGCAGGGGAGCCAAACAAACTGTTTTTCCATGGGAGCATCTAGGAGCTTTGACTTTACGTGGTCTGGTAAGGATTGCTCTTTAACCATGCATGCCTTCTGATCACTGTACCAGTCATAGCTGATCTAAAGGAAGCCTCCAGTGCATCATAGCCATTTTAAGGAATGATTACTGACCTGCTGAGTGTTATGTACCAAATCCTGAAGGGACTTACGGTCTATAGGTTCAGGAGAGGACAGTTTTTTAGTTAGCTGATCTAACAAAAATTCCTGATACTGAATCATGTGGAATTGACAGTTTAAGGCCCTAGCCGAAAGAGTAGCAGAAGTATAAACTTTTTTACCCCATCTCTCTAATGCTCTAGATTCTCTTTGAGGGGAGGGGGTTTTTGGCAGAGGCAGCTGCTACAGCTTTGGGGCCCTGTGAAATAGTTTCAGGATCTGCAATAGGAGCCTTATACAAGTGATAATGTGTGTCCGGGACCCTGTAGTATCTGTCGGGCTTAGCAGGGGCCGGGGGAAGAGAGTCAGGGGCAGTACAAGCATCATTAAATGCATCATCCACAACTGTAAGTACTGGAGAAATGGCTAAAGGCCTATGCTGTGGCAAATGTAAAAAGGTCCCAAGCCTTTTCCTAGAATCTGAAAAATCCTGGCCCTGCCATTGAAATTGTTCTCTCATAGCATGCAAGGTTTCCCCAAAAGAAAATTCTCAGGAGGAGAGGCAGAAGGAATAGAGTCTTCAAGGCCAGAGTCCTCATATGGAGAATAAGGGCCTTCTGGAGGATTTGAGTTTTCTGAATCATCAGAGGAATAATCTGTAGAAACTGGCTCAGGGGCTCTGCTCTAGGCCTCTTCTCTGGAGGGGATGAGAGGCCCTGCCAGGGTGAGGTTGGGATCCCCTGATCAAAGAAATGAGATCCTCTGCCAGGCTAAGCATTTGGGTACTAGAGCTAGGCCTGTGTGAGGGGTTTTAGCAGGCAAGGCCTTAGAAGATTTAGCTGCTTTAGCCCTGAAAAGCCTTGATAGACATGGATGCAGGGGCCTAGCAGCTCCACGGCAGGAGTAGATATGTCTAAGGGAATAGTATCTGATAAATCCTGAGAACCTGCAACAGCAGGTGGAAATTCAGTAGCAGATTCAGCCATGCTGGATGAGGCCTCGGTTGTAGGAGGCATGCTTTCAGCCAAGGAAGAAAGGACTCTGTTTCAGCCGAAACAGAGACACTCGTTGGCTTAACTGCGGTTTCGCCGAAACCGCTGACCGCGAAAGTGTCGGTCCTTTTCCTTACGCTTTTTAGCTAATTGTGAAGTCGGAGTCTCCGACGGCATGTTGTAAGCAAAAGCGGGGCCGAAAAACCCCTCTGCAAACTCCAACCGATGTCTAAGTGTCCGTCGGTTGAAGGAAGCACAGGCTAGACAAGCTGCTATGTCGTGGTCTGGGCCTAAGGAAGGCAGTAAGAGTGGAAATCCTTATGAGGTATTTGTTTCTCACAAGTTAAACAGTTATTCACTTTTTCTGACATCGGCTGAGGCAAGAAAGAGTCCCCAACGGGGTACTTAGCTTTTTAGAAGTCTTCAGTAGTAGTAATCTCTGGATGTTCTTCATCTCACATTGCTGCAGTCCTTACACTTGGGTAGTCCGCTGTCCTCGGTCGGCCCGAATATCAAAGTATAAGGCTGACGTCGGTCAGGGCGCATTTGACTGACATCAGGACGTCAGGGTACAAATGCGCATGACCGACGCCATATCCTCAGTCTTTTTTGCCGCATGGTCCGATGCAGAAGCAGCATTGCAGTGCCGGTTGGCTCTGAGATTTTTCGATCAAGTTTCAGACCGAGTTCAAAGTTATTGGTACTGCTAGAATATTTTAGTTTTTCTGCCTCAGTGATTTCACCGATGTCAGAAAAGTCAATAATTGCATTTCTTGTGGGAAACAGATACCGCAGAGATTATCATATTTTATGTATTCCTTGCTTAGTGGCAGAAAGTACAGTTTTGTACCTACCATAAATGTAGATGTCCGAGGTATGCATCTGCAGTCCTAAATTGGGTTGTCCTGCCTCAGGCAGCCCTTGGTCGGCCGGATTCCAAAGTCTGGCGGCCTCGCTGATGTCGCACTTCACCCGAGCCATAGCTGCTGTCAATTGGGTATAAAGGCATCAGCCGGCCATTTTCCTCAGTGTTTCTTGCCGCAGATGCCAGGTGCCCTCTAGGAAGGCTAAATTTGGATAAATGCAAATTTTCCAAACAGTAGGAGCAAAATAAAGATGTATATCATATATACAAACAAATACACCATAATAGATTCCCCAGCTAGCTACAAGATGGGCAAATACCCTAGGAGTACCACAGAGGGGAAGGGGGGGTAATCCTGACTGCAGATGCATACCCTCGACACTACATTTATGGTAGGTACAAAACTGTACTATGTCCTTCAAGGATGCATCTGCAGTCCTAACATATGGGTAGAATACCATAGCCAAACTGGGGAGGAGGCACTAAGAAGATTATGGTAGTTAAGATCCCTTGCAAAACAGCAGTGGCAAAACCTGCTTGGGATCTGGAGTATAAAGGTAGATTATAATGCTTGGCAAATGTATGCACGGAGCACCAAGTAGCCGCCTAAAATGTCTTTGGTAGCCACTCCTCGTAAGAAAGCTGTAGTAGTGGCTGTAGCCCTTGGAGTGAGGTCTGATGTTTTCTGGAGTTGTCTTTCCATGAAAAGAGTAACAAAATCTAATGCAATTTCCTATCCATTTTGAGATTGTCTGTTTTGAAATTGCTTTTCCTTCCATTCCTGTTGCATATGCTACCAGAAGCTGGTCAGTTTTTCTATTCTTGGTTCGTCCGGTAGTAGGTTGCCTTCACATCAAGGCTGCGTCGGTTTTCCCATTTGACTGGTCAGGACGCCAGGGTAGGATGGTTGCTTGGTTTACGATATCCTGAGCTTTTGCCAATGGTCGGATTAGTTCAGCATTGCACTTCCTGAGTATGATAAAGGTTACTCCAACCCGGGTTAAATTAAACCCTTCTTGGAATATTTAGCTTTATGCCTTTTGATTTAAGAACTGTAAATCATGTTGTGCTGGTTCAAAGGGAACGTTAAGATTATCATAATTCTATTCCTTGGTAAGGGTGGCACTTGTTGGCTTTCGCTTTTGTTATCTCAGAAACGCCTATAAAGAGAAGGTGATTGTGCAGGATCCTGTTGTATGCGTGCTTAAATTCCCTGCCGAATCTTAGGAGCAGCAGGCCATGTGGCAAAAGTCTGCAATAATTAGGATGTTAGAAGAACCGCCTGTATGACGCTTTTCTTTAGGTTCGTGGAGCGTGGCTTTTCCAGGTTTCTTAATGTTCCCAGGGTGAGCCTCATGCAAGTTTGGGGTCTCAGCGTAGGTAAAGGCTGGGGGTTTTTTGTTTCTTTTAATTTCCATGCCTAGGGTGGCAGGCTTCTCATTTGTTTCAGGATTTGGCAGGCTGTTTGTGTTCAGTGGGTTTACGGAGCTGTTAGGTCTGTGCCCAAAAACATATGCTTAAAATGGGACATTGATTACTTTGCTTGGGTTCTATGCCTCCTGATAAGACCTTTGACTGGACCCATTTGGGTGTTTAAGCAGGCTCAGATTTCAGAGTCTTCGGCTGAAGACTTGCAGGAGTACTCCTTATTCTGATTCTGATGTGGATGATTCTCCTTCTGCTTCTCCTCCTGAGGATTTTTCTTTTCAGAAACTCTTCATTCCATGAGGGAGCATTTTAAGTGGGAAGGTCAGGACTTCTGATTCCAGGAAAAGGCTTAGGAATTTGTATTACCGCTAGTTGGCTATACCTCCTGTTTTGGATGTAGTGGAAGATGTTTTACAGAGGCTTCTAATCCTGATTCTTTGCCTCCTGCCCTGTTGCCGGATAGGTATTACAGGGTGCCTGAAGCTCATGTATTTTGAGTCCTAGGGCAGACCCAGAAACTGTTAGCCAGGGCCTAAAGGTGTAGCTTCTGTTGTTAAGAATCCGTTCCTGCAGACAAAGCAGGGCCTTGGATAGATGGGGAAAGAAAGTTTATACTTCTTCCACTTTGCTATGAGGGCTTTGAATTGCCAGTTTCACATGTTGAAATACCAAAACTACTCCTTGCACAATTGAAGTCTAAGGTTGATGCTCTGGCAAGGTATTGATTGTAATTGCAAGATTTAGCACATGTTTCTGAACAGGTGGAAGCATTCTTGCAATGTGGTTTTGATGCTGTACAGGCCTGCCTAGGTGGCTGCCACTTCAGTTCTCTAGGCACGCTGGCTGAGGGATCAGAATTTGTCTGAACATGTTAAAACAAGGATTTTAGATGCTCCTTTACAATTGTGTTGTTTGGTCCTCCTGTTGAGACAGTTTTAAAGAAAATGGAAGACAAGGCTAAGTCTATGCAGACTGTTAAAGATTTTTTGCAGGTCCAGCCTCCAAAGTTTAGTAGAAATTGGCCTACTAGGGGTGGACATCCTTCTTATGATTCCCGTCTAGGGGTAGATCTAGACTGGTAGGGCAGAGCTCAGTCTTTCGGCCTAGAACAGGAGTTTCCTGCACAGTCTGGTGAGGGCAGGGTAGTCCTTGAAAGAGTAACAAAATCTAATGCAATTTCCTATCCATTTTGAGATTGTCTGTTTTGAAATTGCTTTTCCTTCCATTCCTGTTGCATATGCTACCAGAAGCTGGTCAGTTTTCTATTGTTCTTGGTTCTGTCCAGGTAGTAGCGAATTGCCTGTGCACATCCAAGGTATGCAGTAGTCTTTCCCCTGTTCTGTGGGTTGGGGAAGAATGTTGGTAGGTGGATTGCTTGGTTTAATGATACCCTGGAGACCACCTTTGGCATAAAAGTAGGATTAATTCTCAAGGACACTCTATCCTGATGGAAGATAAGGAAGGGCTGTACTGCCATTAATGCCTGTAATTCAGAAACCCTTCTTGCTGAAGTGATTGCAAGCAGGAAGGCAGTTTTCCAAGATAAGAACTGTAATTCTGCTGTTGCTGCTGGTTCAAAAGGGGGAAGTGTTAACTTTTCTAACACAAAGTTCAGGTCCCATGTAGGCAAAGGTGGCTTCCTTGGAGGCTTTACATTTTAATTCCTCTCAGAAACTGCCTGAGTAGAGGATGAGAGAAGACTGGAGGATCCATGTTGTATTCTGCTGAAATTGCTGATGCATGAATCTTAATGGAGGAGTAAGACAGGCCATTGTGGAAAAGTTCTGCTAAATATTCCAGGATGTTAGCTACGTTTGCCAATGATACATTTTCTCCTTTTGCTGCACTCCAAATGAGGTATCTTTTCCATTTTGCTGAATAAGTTTTCCTTGTGGAGGGTCTGCGAGCCTCCAGGATAATGTCTTTAACCCTTTGAGATAAATCTGGGTTATTTTGTTTTATGTAATGTTCCAAGCAGCTAGCTGCACTGTTTTCAAGTTTGGATGCAGGATTTTGAAGTTGTTCTGTGTTAGCAGTAAAGGAGCTAGAGGTAGAGGACATGCGTGTGCCCGAGACATACTCCTCAGTAGTGGGTACCAATGCTGCCTAGGCCAGTCTGGAGCTATCAGGATGATCCTTGGGTGATCTTCTTTGATCTTCAGTAGCACTTTGTGCATCAAAGGAAGAGGTGGGAATGCATACGCTGTCAGGTTTTCCCAACTGAAGGATAGGGAGTCCACCTTCCAAGCAAGTGGGTGGTATGTCCTTGTGCAGAATTTTCTCAATTGGTGGTTGTGTGGGGATGCGAACAAGTCTATTTCTGGTAGTCCCCATTTCTTTGTAATGGATTTGAAGATGTCTGGATGCAGCATCCATTCGTGGGCATCCGTGGTAGTTCTGCTTAAGATGTCTGCTAGTATATTTTCTTTTCCTGGCACAAATATGGCCTGGAGCTGAATGTTGAGGTTCAGGGCCACATTCCAGAGGTCCATTGCCAGCGCGCATAGAGGATATGAATGTGTGCCTCCCTGTTTGTTGATATACCACATAACTGTGGTGTTGTCCGTCCTTATCAGCAAATTACCTTGTTGAAGAAACGGTCTGAATGTCTGAATTGCCTGTTTTACTGCCAGCATCTCTTTTGATTTATGTGTAGGTTCAGCTGGTCTTGTGTCCATAAGCCTTGTATGCACTTGTCCACCATGTGTGCCCCAACCGAGGTCTGAGGCGTCCGTGATGATAGTCTGGCTTGGGTGAGGGCTGTGGAAAGGCAGCCTTTGTTCAATTGACAGGCCTGAGCCCACCACTGGAATTCTTGCTTCAGGCATGGAATTATTGGAATTTGGGCTTCTAGGCTGTGCTTGTGCTGAGACCATAAATTCCTTAGGTACCATTGCAACTTCCTCATATGTAGTCTGGCATGTGGAATCAATATTATGCAGGATGCCATGTAACCCAGGGCTTGCAGGACTTTCCTTGCTGTAAGCTGGTTCTGCGTTGTTAATGCCATGAAATAGAGTGGTAGTTGCTTTTGCTTTTCTGCTGTGAGGAATGCCATTTGGTTTGATGTGTCCAGTTCTGCACCCAAGAAAGTTATCCTTTGGGATGGTATCAGCCTTGACTTTTTTATGTTGACTGTGTATCCCAGGGCTTGCAATAGGTGAATAACCTTTCGCAAATCTTTTGTTAATTTGTTTTTGTTGTCCGCTTGTAACAGGCAGTCGTCCAGGTATGGATAAATTTGAATTCCCTAAAGCTTGCAATGAGCAATTACTGATGCCAGGCATTTCGTGAATACTCTGGGCACAGTAGATAAGCCAAAAGGCAATGCTGAGAATTGATAATGCTCTGATCCTGCAAGAAATCTGAGGTATCTTCTGCAATTTGGTCATATGGGGACATGCAGGTATGCCTCCTTGAGATCTAGAGTCACCAGCCAAGACTCCTTGCCCAGCATGGGAAGAAGTTGCTGTAGGGTCAGCATCTTGAATTTTGGAACAATGAGATATGTGTTCAGAGCGGACAGGTCGAGAATAGGTCTCCATTGGTTTTCCTTTCTTGGTACCAGGAAAAGTCTGGAATAAAATCCTTGTCCTTGTTCCATAGACGGTACCTGTTCTATAGCTCTCATCCTTAGTAAGTGGTCGATTTGTTCTAGAGCGTTTGTTTTTTGGTTTGGTGGTAGGTTTGGCATTCCTCTCTTCCTTGGTAGAGTATGGAAGTGAAACCTGTAACCTTTGTCTATTGTCTGTAAAATCCATTTGTCTCCTGTAATGTAATGCCAGTTTACTGAAAATAAGGCTAGCTTTCCGCCTAAGGGTGCTTCTAGTTGTTCCCTGGTAGGCGGTATCAGAGCCAAGTCACTGTGATTGTCCTGTGGAAGTGGTAGTGGCTGGATCTGTGGCAGTACTTCTCTGGTTGTTAGGCTGCCACTGACGTCCCCTGTAGGCACCTCTGGATTGACCTCTGCCTCTTGGGTGCCTATTTCTGCCTCTCTGTGCTCTGGTGGTGTCTGGAAAGGACCAATTCCTCGAAGGCCAATTCCTACTAAACCTCGGAGGCTGGACCTGTAAGAAATCCTTGACTGTTTGGACAGATTTTGCTTTTTCTTCCACCTTCTTTAACAGTTGCTGTGCAGGGGAGCCAAACAAACTGTTTTTCCATGGGAGCATCTAGGAGCTTTGACTTTACGTGGTCTGGTAAGGATTGCTCTTTTAACCATGCATGCCTTCTGATCACTGTACCAGTCATAGCTGATCTAAAGGAAGCCTCCAGTGCATCATAGCCGCATTTTAAGGAATGATTACTGACCTGCTGAGTGTTATGTACCAAATCCTGAAGGGACTTACGGTCTATAGGTTCAGGAGAGGACAGTTTTTTAGTTAGCTGATCTAACAAAAATTCCTGATACTGAATCATGTGGAATTGACAGTTTAAGGCCCTAGCGAAAGAGTAGCAGAAGTATAAACTTTTTACCCCATCTCTCTAATGCTCTAGATTCTCTTTGAGGGAGGGTTTTGGCAGAGGCAGCTGCTACAGCTTTGGGGCCCTGTGAAATAGTTTCAGGATCTGCAATAGGAGCCTTATACAAGTGATAATGTGTGTCCGGGACCCTGTAGTATCTGTCGGGCTTAGCAGGGGCCGGGGAAGAGAGTCAGGGCAGTACAAGCATCATTAAATGCATCATCCACAACTGTAAGTACTGGAGAAATGGCTAAAGGCCTATGCTGTGGCAAATGTAAAAAGGTCCTAAGCCTTTTCCTAGAATCTGAAAAATCCTGGCCCTGCCATTGAAATTGTTCTCTCATAGCATGCAAGGTTTCCCCAAAAGAAAATTCCTCAGGAGGAGAGGCAGAAGGAATAGAGTCTTCTGCGTCAGAGTCCACATATGGAGAATAAGGGCCTTCTGGAGGATTTGAGTTTTCTGAATCATCAGAGGAATAATCTGTAGAAACTGGCTCAGGGGGCTCTGCTCTAGGCCTCTTCTCTGGAGGGGGATGAGAGGCCCTGTCAGGGTGAGGTTGGGATCCCCTGATCAAAGAAATGAGATCCTCTGCCAGGCTAAGCATTTGGGTACTAGAGCTAGGCCTGTGTGAGGGGGTTTTAGCAGGCAAGGCCTTAGAAGATTTAGCTGCTTTAGCCCTGGAAAAAGCCTTGATAGACATGGATGCAGGGGGCCTAGCAGCTCCACGTGCAGGAGTAGATATGTCTAAGGGAATAGTATCTGATAAATCCTGAGAACCTGCAACAGCAGGTGGAAATTCAGTAGCAGATTCAGCCATGCTGGATGAGGCCTCGGTTGTAGGAGGCATGCTTTCAGCCGAAGGAAGAACAGAGGACTCTGTTTCAGCCGAAACAGAGACACTCGCGGTTGGCTTAACCGCGGGTTCGGCCGAAACCGCGGACCGCGAGTGTCGGTCCTTTTCCTTACGCTTTTTAGCTAATTGTGAAGTCGGAGTCTCCGACGGCATGTTGTAAGCAAAAGCGGGGCCGAAAAACCCCTCTGCAAACTCCGACCGACGTCTAAGTGTCCGTCGGTTGAAGGAAGCACAGGCTAGACAAGCTGCTACGTCGTGGTCTGGGCCTAAGGAAGGCAGTAAGAGTGGAAATCCTTATGAGGTATTTGTTTCCCACAAGTTAAACAGTTATTCACTTTTTCTGACATCGGCTGAGGCAAGAAAGAGTCCCCAACGGGGTACTTAGCTTTTTAGAAGTCTTCAGTAGTAGTAATCTCTGGTTCTAACCGACCGGCACTTGCGAACAGCTTCTGCTTCGGGCGCCACGCGGCAAGAAAGACTGAGGAAAATGGCATCGGCTGATGCCTTTATACCCAATTGACAGCAGCTATGACGTCGGGTGAAGTGCGACATCAGCCGAGGCCAGACCCAGACTTTGGAATCCAGCCGACCGAAGGGCTGCCTGAGGCAGGACAACCCATATGTTAGGAATGCAGATGCATCCTTGAAGGACATCAGGTAGCTTACATCCTTCTAAGTTGGGAACTGCTGATTGAGGGCTCAGTGTCTTATTCTAAAAGTGTATTAATTCTGGTTTAAGCACTTGGGCTTTCAGGCCAGTTATTTTACATTAAGAGGGTTCGTGGTCTGCACTCTTGTGGGAGGAGAGGCTGGACTCTGCCCTTCTGAGCTGGGAATTTCTGGTTAAAGGCTGATAGTGCATGCATATCTGAACTGCTTCTTACTGAAATTGGTACACCTTGTTTGCTGTAGCATAGACTAGATCCAGGCCTGCTGAATCTAGCTTGGTTTGTATAACTTGAGCACTAATCCAGGCATTCTTTAAAGTATTCAATTGTATTTATTACTGCTTGGTAGTAACTTGATTAAAGTGTAGCTATCATTCTAAGTCTTTTGGATTAAGCACTTGGGCTTCAGACCAGTTGCTTTACATTAGGAAGGTTTGTGGCATGCACTGTGGTGGCAGGACAGGTAGCTTTCATCCTTCTAAGTTGGGAACTGCTGATTGAGAGCTCAGTGTCTGTTATTCCTAAAGTGTATTAGTTCTGGTTTATGCACTTGGGCTTCAGGCCAGTTATTTTACATTAAGAAGGTTTGTGGTCTGCACTCGTGGGAGGCGAGGCTGGACTCTGCCCTTCTGAGCTGGGAATTTCTGGTTAAAGGTTTATAGTGCCTGCATATTTGAACTGTTTCTTACTGAAATTGGTACACCTTGTTTGCTGTAGCATAGACTAGATCCAGGCCTGCTGAATCTAGCGTTGTTTGTATGCTTGTTGTTTGTTTGCTTGTTATTTCCCTGGAACGCTAATTCCACCTAAAATGCGGCTTCTCAGCGCTTCTGTGGATCCCTAGTGATATCTGCATTGCTTACTGTACTTATTTCCTTGTTTCACTTGAAAGAAAGTTACTGTTTGTCGTTTTTGCATTTAAGTTACCTGTAACACATTGCACTTAAATTACCTGGCACTTGCTCACTAAAGCAATTACATAAGTCAGCACTAAAAATTAAAAGCACTACACCCTCACTCCCCATTGGCCCTTGTTTTCAATTATAAAGGAATTCCCAATATTATTCTAGCATGTCCAAAGGTCAGTTGTCAATCTCCTCTCCGGTCCAGCTGGTGAACTTGGGAATCTTGAGGCAATGTTACAACTGCCTCATGTACACAGACAACCCTCTCCTCTACCCAACAAATTCCAACACATGTGAAAGATGCAACCATATAGCCAAACTGGAGGCTAAGCTCTCTCAACTCAGTACTGGCATAACCAGTCAGGAGAAGAAGGAAACCACACTCACTACAATTCCAGTCTCACATAGACCTACCACGACAGCAAACCAAGCACATAATCACACAAAAACATACTCAGAGGCTCTAAATAAAGATCTGCCTAAGCAGCAGAGACCTCCAAAGCAGACACCCAAGCAACTGCTACCCCAAAACAAAACACGTGCAACACATCTCACAAAGCCAGTGTGCTGAACAATCACAGCCCTTCAGGCCAAACAACACACCTGATACACTTGTAATAGGTGACTATCGTCAGGCACACTGACGTCCCGCTCACCAGGCTGAACAAGGAGAAGGTCACGGTGAGCAGCCTGTCTGGCGCTAGGATCCACCACATAACACAAGCACTCAGGTCACTCCAAGGCAAGTACAAATATGACTCCGTCATTGTCCATGCTGGTGTGAATGACCTGAGACGTACCTCCCTGGACTACATGAAGAGAGACATAGAAGAGCTCTCTGAGCATGTAGCCCAGGCCGGTATGACCCTGACCTTGAATAGCATCTTACCCTCACCAAGAATGATGCCACAATATGAAGACAAGATGATCAATTTCAACAACTGGCTTAAGTACTGGTGTCATTCAAAGGGGATCCAATGCCTGTCAGCCTGGGATGATATGCTCGACAAGCCACGATGCTTCGCTAGGGACGGCTTGCACCTGTCACTCCTGGGCTTTCAGATACTGGCAAAGGCTCTTGCTACCCCCATACTGCCTTTTTTAGGCAAGGCTCAAAAGATAAACCCACCTCCATAGGTATCACAAGGGATAAGAAACTAAGAGTAATGCTACTTAACGCCAGAAGTCTAAACCTCAAGATGCACGCACTTGAAACTCTCCTTAGCATGGAGAACATAGATATCTGTGCAGTAACAGAAACCTGGTTCAGGGCTCCGGAGAGCACCCCAGCACTACCAGGTTATACCTCATACCATTGCTTTTCGGCCCCAAAACTTGGACCGAACCACAAAAGGAGGGGGAGTATCAATATTCATCAAAGATACCCACACCTCCAGGTTGGTGGCAAAGCACGAAGCTTTAGAGACTATCCATGTGCAACTAACAATGGGTAAAACAGCCTTTCAGTTTATAGGCTGCTACAGACCACCCTCCCATACCCAGGAACCCCACTCGGCCTTCCTGAGAACACTGGAAAATATGAAGGTCTCTCCAAACACCATTATATTGGGCGACTTCAACTACCCAAACATAGACTGGGAGCATTACTCTGGCTCCAACACCCTAGCCCCAAAGGTTCCTAGAATTCATAAACTCAAATGCTATGGAACAACTTGTTACCACTCCCACAAGAGGGGAAAACATACTGGACCTGATCATCACCAACATGGGGACTCTATGCTCCAGACCAGAAGTGTATCCCTCAATGTTAAGATCAGACCATAAACTGATCTCACTGGATATTCACATCCCGACCCCACCCCCTGCCCAGAAAACCAAAGTGAGAAACTTCTCTAAAGCAAATTTCACACTCCTCAAAACCGAGGTGGAATCCTTCAAAGCCCCCGGGCCTGTGGAAAATACAGCCCAGACTGCAGAATCCTTTATAAATGCATGCTATGAACACCTTCAGGAATGCATGGATCATGCAATCCCAAATAAAACCAAGACTCAATCCTCCAAAGGCAGACATCCTGTCTGGTGGACCCCAGCCATAAACAAACTATACAATAGAAGGAGGAAGCTACTACATGATAGAGCAAAATCCCAAATAGGGAAGGCATCTCTGATCAGTATTAGCAAAAAACTAAGGGCACTCATAAAATCGTCTAAGGCCAGCTTCGAGAGAAAAATTGCACAGGACACTAAGGATAATCTCAAGGCTTTCTTTAGTTAAGTTAGGAACCTGGTTGGGAATTCCCAGATATGCTCAGAATTAGTCCAAAATGACAAAAAATACACCGAACCCACAGACATTGCCAACATCCTAGCTGACGGGTTCAGCAAACCCCCCACCAAAAGGGCAAATATGTATCCCAGCAGAGTGCTGCCCCCCTGACATCTCAGATGCTCAGTTAAGAGCCGCCCTCTCCAAAGCAAAAAACACAGCATCAATGGGACCAGACAGTGTCCCGGGCTGCGTCCTATATGAACTCCAAGAAGAGCTAAACCCAAACATAAAACTACTGTTCAATCTCAGCCTTACTACAGGATATGTACTCAGAGTGGCGTACAGCAACAGTGGTCCATCTCCACAAAGGTGGTGCCTCAACGGACCCTGGAAACTATCGCCCCATAAGCCTGACTAGCTTGGTCTGCAAAGCTATGGAAAGGATCATCATGGACCTTATAAATAAAGATACTGGGGACCTACAGACACTGGATCCTACCCAGTTCGGCTTTGTTAAGGGCAGATCCTGCCTCTTAAACCTGGTCGATTTCTTTTAAACAGTCACCAAGGCCATTGACAAAGGGAAGGTGGTCAACACAGCCTACCTGGACCTCGCAAAAGCCTTTGATACAATACCCCACTCGGGCATTATAGATAAGCTCACCAGCTTAAATATAAACCCCTATGTCACTAGATGGGTTGCAAACTGGCTCAAGGACAGAACCTACATGGTTAGAATTGCTGGAGCCATGTCAGACTCCAAACCAGTTATTACAAGTGGCATCTCACAAGGCTCAGTCCTGGGACCTATCTTGTTCGATATATATTTCTCGGAGGTACATGCCAACACAGAAGGACTGAGGCTGACCAAGTTCACAGATGACTGCAAACTGGGCGCCATAATAGACTCTCCAGCCAACACAAGCATCCTCCAAAAGGGCCTCATAGAAACAGACAACTGGTGCCAGAGCCATGGCCTCAAGCTAAACGCCAAAAAGTGTATAGTCATCCCCTTTGGCAAAAACAAAGTGCCCACAAATTACCACATAGGTGGTAATCCATTAAGTACAGAAGAAGTAATTAGGGACCTGGGGACCCAAGTTGATAGCAAGCTCTCATTTGACAACCACGTGGCCAAAGTGGTTAGAAAAACATTCTATATAGCCCACCTAATCATGAAGGGATTCACATCTAGATTAGGGGAGGTCATCGTGCCTCTTTACTCATCCCTCATCAGGCCCATAATCGAGTACAATGCCCCTTTTGGGATGTACCTTACCGAACACCTGCAGCAACTGGAAAGACCCCAAAAGTACCTCACCAAGAGGATCAAAGGGCTCAAACAGATGCCATATCCTGCCTGGTTAAAGAAACTCCAGCTCTACTCAGTGGCATACCGACCCATGCCTGACGTATAAAGCCATGTCCAACCCAGAATTGAGGGACATGCTGCACCTCAAAAAATCCAAATCCCATCGAGCTACACGCTCGAGAGACTTGAACCTCAGCACTGAAATAAATAGGACATGCTTGAGGGACAGACTCATAACCCAGAGGCTCCCTTCACTCTGGAATAAAATCCCAGTCCAGGTTAGGCAGAGTCCCTCATTGACTCTCTTCAAGAGGAATCTTGAGTGGATGGGAGATCGTAGGTTTACCCCGGGTATCACTTCTGTGTCACTGTTAGACAGAGGCACAGTATACTAACCTCGAAAAAGGGCATAGCAAAATTAATTTAAAATGGGTGGCGAAAGCAAAACATACTCTGGCTAGGCTTATAAATGCCCTAGGGCAGATAGCCTAGTATGAACCCATGAACCTAAGATCCGCAGTAAGATTTTTAAAAAGGAACTTGTGAGAGTCACGAACCCTGTAATATCAATCTGGATTTCTGGGAGCAGGAGGTAAGGAGTTAGGTGCCAAGCTAGACTCTGTGAAGGCATCATCAACAATGTCCAGTACAAGGGGATAGCTAAAAACCTATGTTGGGGCAGGAGTAAAAAAAATCCCTAAGCCTCGTTTTAGAATCAGAATAATCCTGGCTTTCCCAGTGGAAATGCTCCCCAGAATCCTGACCAGAAGAATCATAGCCAAATTCAGTCCTAGGTCTCAGAGGGGGAAGGGTAATAAGGTCTTCAGCTATTCTTATCATTTGTTTTTTAGGCATAGAGGCCTGACCATGCAAGTCTGGGTGTCTGTTTTCTAGGAATGGATCGAGTTTTAGGCCTTGAAGAAGAAGAAGATGGCGTGGGTTTAATATGCAAGTCAGTAGGCCTGACTACACAGTAAGAAGCTGGTGCCTGCACAGTGGCTCTGGATCCATCCAAGGTAGAGACATCCACAGGTTCCACAGTTGAAGCATCTGCACTGCTACGGCATACCGGACTCCGAAAGGGACTCAGTAGAGGCCTGCGAATCTGAAGTATCGGGGGCTGAGAAAGTGCCTCACTGAGTACCGTTGAACTGGCAACTAGCTTAGGAGAAGCATAGTCAGCAGCTTTGGGTCTAGGCAGCCTGTCTCTGTCTTTGCGTTTTTTCAGAATGTCGGTAGTTGGGTGGCTTACAGAAGCCATATCTGGATAATTGAACCGAGTACCAAAATATTTAGAAGTGTAAATATACAGATGACGAATAGTTTGTGGTTTAAATAAGGCACAAAACAGACAGCGAGGTACGTCGTGGTCAGGGCCTAGGCAAAGAATACAGTACGAATGAAAATCTTTATGAGGTATTTGCTTTCCACAAGAAATACAATTATTGACCTTTACTGACATCGGTTAAGAGCAAGAAAAAGTTTCCCCAACGGGATACTTAGCTTTAGTTGAAGACTTCGATTCTGAAACGCGAAAATGAAAATTTCAGGAGTCGGCCGACCGGCATTTGCGAACTGCTTCTGCTTCGGGCACCGCACGGCAGGAAAGACTGATAAAATGGCATCGGCTGCATGCTTTATACCTCTGACTACCTGACGTCATGGAAGATGAGACAGCAACCGACGCAGGACCCAAGACTTTGTTAATCAGGCCGACTGAGGCCTATTGCAAGCAGATAACCCCAAATGCGATGACTGCAACAGTGAAACACTAAGAACATCCAGGACTGCAACAGTTAATACACTCAAACATCGACATTTATAGTAAGTGTACACAACTGTACTATGTTCATCGTGTTTCACTGCTACAGTCCTTACAAAGTGGGTCGATTCCCAAAGCCCAGGAAAAAAACAAAAGGGAGGAGGAACACCCATTGTTTTAGGGTTGGTGAGGATGCCCTGCAACACTGCAGTGGCAAAACCAGCCCTGGATTTAGAAAACAAAGGTAAATTGCAATGTTTAGTGAAATTGTGGACAGAAGACCAGGTAGCTGCTTCCAGGATGTCCCTAGTAGGTACACTTCTTAAAAAAGCTGCTGAGGTAGAGGCTGCTCTAGGGCTGGGTCCTAGTACTCTGTGGAGGAACCTTGCCATGCTTTAAGTAACAAAAGTGAATACAATGAACAATCCACTTAGAAATGGTCTGTTTAGAAATAGCTTTGCCATGAGCTCCAGGAGCAAAACTGACCAACAACTGATCCAACTTTCGAAAAGGTATAGTCCTGTCCAGGTAAAATCTAAGCTATGCACATCCAGGGAATGCAGTAACCTTTCCCCTTTATTCTGAAGATTAGGAAAGAAGGTAGGCAGGTGTATAGACTGGTTAAGAGTCAGGCTAGAAACCACCTTAGACAAAGGAGGGATTAGTTTGAAGAGAAACCTGATCCACGTGGAAGATGATAAAAGGCTCTACTGCCATTAAGGCCTGCAGCTCAGAAACACTTCTAGCTGAAGTAATAGCCAAGAGAAATGCAGTCTTTCAGGAGAGAAACTTCAAATCTGTTGAGGCAGCTGGTTCAAAAGGAGGCAGAGTAAGTTTCTCAAGTACAGAATTAAAATCCCAAGCATAGGTGCCCTTCTGGGAGGCTTTAAATTGCTAGCTCCCCTGAGTAACTGTTTCATCAAGGGATGAGAGAAAATGGGCTGCTCAAAGGAACAATGAGCACAAATAGCCTAAGCATGGATCTTGATAGAAGAAGAGGAAAGTCCACCATTAAGCAAGCTCAGGCACCTAGGCAGTGAGACATTTCCCTGTGGTACATTTGACTGGGGACACATGGCTGAAGTGACATTCAGCTGCAGAGAAATATGGCTGTTTGCAAATTCCCTGTGGGCAAAGAAAAGCATACCCTGCCATGCTCACAGCTTTAATAACCAGATGAATGGTGGCAGTAGTAGTAATGAGTGTTGTGCTCAGTGCACAGTACATACTTATGTAACTACAACATATAGAAGTGTGCTACAGCATGGAGGAAATCCTGCAGGATACTATAGTCACATTTATGCTTTAGTATGTATGTGTTTTAGGTAATGTTCCCCAGACTCTGTGAAGGGGGTAGTTGTGCACACACTCCAATTATAAAGGCACTGCCCATTGTGCACTGCATTTTTACTGCCACTGACATGCCCTCTGCTCAGCCTGCTGCTGATGCCTGCCATAATTGCCTGCTGTTGCATGTTTCCTTGGGGATCATGGACATTGTTTTCCCCTTGTGCATTTGGTTACTGAAGTTGTGGGCATGGCAGCATATGCTTCTCTTTGCCCACAGGGAATTTGCAAACAGCCATATTTCTCTGCAGCTGAATGTCACGTCAGCCATGTGTCCCCCAGTCAAATATACCACAGGGAAATATCTCGCTGCCTAGGCGCCTGAACCCCTGCCAGATAGTCAAGAATAAGAGGAAGAGAAAGTTGAGAAGGGTCTTCCCCTCTAGTCTGCATCCAAATGGAGAATCGTTTCCACTTATCTGCATAAGATTTCCTAGTGCTAGGCCTCCTGGCCTCACGAAGGACCTCAACCACCTGTTGGGAAAGGCTGGCCAGGCTGCCAAATGCAGAGTCTAAAGATGAGGATGTAGAATTTTTACCCCTTCCTGAACCAAGAGATCTGGTATCAGTGGAAAATGCCAAGGCTGAAACTGGGAGAGACTGCGAAGTACTGGAAACCAATGTTGCCTGGGCCAATCTGGAGCTATGACGATGATCCTTGGTTTTTCGTCTCTTATCTTTAACAGCAACCTGGGAAGAAAAGGCAGAGGAGGGAATGCATAGATTGAAAGTTGTGTCCAGGGGAAGGACAGAACATCCACTTTCCAAGCTTTGTTGTGATTATTCCTGGTGCAAACGTTTGAAGAAGGTGGTTGGTTGGAGATGAGAAGAGATCCACCAGGGGAGTGCCCCAACTCTGAATGATGCGATAGAATATGGTCTTGTTTATTTGCCATTCATGAGGATCCAGGACCTTCCTGCTCAACTGGTCTGCCAAGGTGAGCCTTCCTGGAAGAAATTGAGCTATCTGATGAATGCCTATGGGAGCTGCTATGGACCACAGTATCATGCTTTGCCTGCACAGGGGGTAAGAGTGATGTACCACATGATTGCGGTGTTGTCTGTCCTGACCAGAAGAGTACCAAGAGACAGATGATGCTTGAAAGCCATTAAGGCCTGCTGGACTGCCATCAATTCCTTCAGATTTATATGTAAATGCACCTGTTGAAAGTTCCAAGTCCCCTGAATGTATCTGCCCTCTAGATGTGCTCCGCAAGCTTAGTCCGAGGCATCTGTGGTGACAGTCTGGCTGGCAAGAGGTGGACAGAAAGGCATGCCTTTGTTCTGGGAACAGGCTGTCACCCACCAAAGGGATTCCGTCTGCAAGCAGGGAATAGTACAGTTGTGTACCTACCATAAATGTAGATGTTCAAGTGTATTCACTGTTGCAGTCATTACTCTTGGGTTATCCTGCTGGCAGGCTACCTGCAGTCGGCCAGAATTCCAAAGCCTTGGTCCGGCGTTGGTTGCTGTTGCCTCTTCCCTGATGTCAGTGCACCAGGGGTATAAAAGATGCAGCAGATGCTATTTTCTTCAGTTTTTCTTGCCCCAGATGTCAGGTGCCCCCAAATTGGAAGGCTGAAAATTATGCCAATAAGTATGCATGCACAAAAGTAACATTTCCTTCACCTACAAGCAAATACACCACATATGTTGTATAGGACAGATAAGTACAGATAAGTCCTAGCAAAGAAAAGGGGGATGGTGGGTAACCTGGACTGCAACAGTGAATACACTCGAACATCTACATTTATGGTAGGTACACAACTGTACTATGTTCATCGTGTTTCACTGTTGCAGTCATTACTCTTGGGTTGAATCCCAAAGCTGAGGATGGGTGGCTGGGCTAAATAGAATTAGGAGAGGCTATGAGGCCCTGCAGAACTGCAGTGGCAAAGCCTGCTCTGGATTTAGAGTAGAGAGGTAAGTGGTAGTGCTTTCTAAAAGTGTGCACTGAACTCCAAGTTGCAGCCTCTAAAACGTATTTGGTTGGTACTCCTCTGAGGAAGGTTGCTGAAGTGGCTGCTGCTCTGGTAGAATGAGGCCTAATGCCCTTAGGCACTGATTTGCCATGCTGAGAATAGCAGAATCGGATGCAATGGCCTATCCATTTATAAATAGTCTGTTTTGAGATTGACTTTCCTTGTGATCCTGTAGCATATGACACTAAAAGTTGCTCAGTCTTTCTGAAAGCTTTAGTTCTGTCCAACTAGAAGCGTAGCTGTCTATATATGTCCACAAAATGCAGAATTTTCTCATCCTTGGTCTGTGGGTTTGGATAAAAGGTAGGCAAGTGAATGGTTTGGTTGAAGGCCACACTGGACACCACCTTAGGCATAAAAGTTGGGTTTGTCCTAAGAGAAACCCTGTATGGATGAAAAATGATAAAAAGGTTCCACAGCCATGAGTGCTTGTAACTCCGATACTCATCTTGCAGAGATTATTGCTAGGAGCAGAGCTGTTTTCCAGGATAAAAATTTTATATCCGCTGATGAGGCTGGCTCAAAAGGAGGCAGTGTGAGTTTTTCCAAGACATAATTGAGGTCCCATGCTGGAATTGGTGCTCTCCTTGGAGGCCTGATGTTTTTGGCCCCTCTGAGGTACTGCCTTATTAAAGGATGAGAAAAGATGCGCGGTTCCGTACTGTAATGGGTTGAAATGGCAGAAGCATGAATCTTAACTGATGAAAAGGAAAGACCTTTGTCCAGCATCTCAGTTAGGTATTGTAAAATCTGAGGGATATTTGGTACATACGTGTCAATGCCTTGTTCCAAGCACAGAATCTCTTCCATTTTTCTGCATAAGATTTTTTGGTACTGGGCCTCCTGGCCTCCAAGTTATCATCCATAACTGCTTTTGAAAGAGGAGTGTTCTGAATGGCTACATTATCCGCTATGCTGCCAGATTTAAGGTCCTGATTTGGTTGTGCAGGATATGATTGTTTTGTTGGGTCAGCAAGTGAGAAGTTTGAGGCAATATCCATGCTGGACCTTGAGACAAGCTCTTTAGGATTGGGTACCAGTGCTGGCGTGACCAGTCTGGTGCAATCAGCATCATTTTCGGCTTCTCTTGTCTGACCTTTAGGAGTACCCTGGGAAGGAGCGGCAGTGAAGGAAAGGCATATGCTGTTAGTTTTTTCCAGCTGAAGGATAGGGCATCCACTTTCCATGCTTGTTTGTGATAAATCCTTGTACAAAATCTCTGTAGTTGGCATTTGTGAGGGGAGGCAAATAGATCTATGTCTGGGCATCCCCATTTCCTTGTTATCATACTGAGGACTTGTGGATTCAGTTTCCACTAGTGGGGATCCATGAGGTTTCTGCTTAGGTCGTCTGCCAGAGTATTTGTTTTTCCTTGCAGGAATTGTGCTTGCAGGTGAACTTGATAAGACAATGCTGTGTCCCATAAGGTCATTGCTCGTCTGCAAAGGGGGTAGGAATGTGTACCTCCCTGCTTGTTTTTTACCACATGACTGCAGTATTGTCTGTCTTTATCAGTAGCTGTCCTGGATGAAGTAGGTCTTTGAAAGCCGTTAGGGCATTCTGAACAGCTAGCATCTCTTTTTGATTGATGTGAAGATGCTTCTGGTTTGCAGGCCATGTGCCCTTGTGAGGGGAGGCAAATAGATCTATGTCTGGGCATCCCCATTTCCTTGTTATCATACTGAGGACTTGTGGATTCAGTTTCCACTAGTGGGGATCCATGAGGTTTCTGCTTAGGTCGTCTGCCAGAGTATTTGTTTTTCCTTGCAGGAATTGTGCTTGCAGGTGAACTTGATAAGACAATGCTGTGTCCCATAAGGTCATTGCTCGTCTGCAAAGGGGGTAGGAATGTGTACCTCCCTGCTTGTTTTTTACCACATGACTGCAGTATTGTCTGTCTTTATCAGTAGCTGTCCTGGATGAAGTAGGTCTTTGAAAGCCGTTAGGGCATTCTGAACAGCTAGCATCTCTTTTTGATTGATGTGAAGATGCTTCTGGTTTGCAGGCCATGTGCCCTGAATACAATTTCCTGCCATATGGGCCCCCAGGCATAATCTGACGCATCTGTTCTCAGTGTCTGCCTGGTTGTGGGTAAAGAGAATGGCAGACCCTTGTTGTGGTGACAGGCCTCTGCCCATCGAAACTCCTGTTGCAGGCAGGGAATGAGTGTAATTACTGTCTCCAGGCTGTGGCAATGCTGAGTCCAAACACTTTTTAGATACCATTGAAGTTTCCTTATATGCAGTCTGGCATATGGAATTAGTAGAATGCAGGATGCCATGAAGCCCAAAGCCTGCAGGATTTTCCTTGCAGATAACTGGGTCGTTGTTGCCAATTTTTTGAAGTAAGAAGTCAGTTGCTTTTGTTTGTTTGACGTGAGATAAGCCATCTGGGCAGTTGTATTTAAGCTTGCATCCAGGAAAATTATCTGTTGAGAGGGCACTAGTTTTGATTTCTTTTCGTTTACTGTGCACCCTAGGCAAATTAGTAATCTTTTTACAAACGCCAGATGCTTTAGAAGAATGTCTTTGTTCTCTGCTTGAATAAGGCAGTCGTCCAAGTAAGGATATATATGAATTCCTCTTTGTCTGCAAAATGCAATTACTGGTGCCAGGCATTTCGTGAAGACCCTGGGCGCAGTAGATAAGCCAAAAGGCAGTGCAGAGGATTGGTAGTGCATTGAGCTAGCTATGAATCTGAGGTATCTTCTGCAGGATTGTCTGATTGGGACATGCAGGTATGCCTCTTTTAGGTCCAAAGTTACGAGCTAAGCCTTCTTGCCCAGCATGGGCAGTAGCTGCTGTAGAGTCAACATCTTGAATTTTGGAATCTCCAGAAACATGTTTAGTAGACAGGTCCAGTATTGGTCTCCAGGTTTTGTCCTTTCTGGGCACTAAGAAAAGTCTGGAGTAAAAACCTTTCCCCTGCTCTTGTTGTGGTACTTGTTGTATGGCCCTCATGTCCATGAGGGCTGTAATTTGCTTTTGTGCCTCTGCCCATTGATTGTGTGGCAGGTCTGGCATACCTTTTGCCCTTGGTAGGGTGTGAAAATGGAACCTGTAGCCTTCCGACACTAACAAAGACCCATTTGTCTTGGGTAACCATTTGCCAATTTGATGAAAAAAGTGCAAGTTTTCCCCCTAAGGGGGAGGCCAAAAGGAAAGTGCTTGGATCTGGCAGAGGAAAGTCATTGGGACTGTTTCCTGTAAGGTTGTGATTTGTCTTCTCTGCTTTTGGAGGTAGGAGCACCCCATTGTTTAGGTCTGTATGAGCCTTGGGGCTGAGATCTGCCTCTGGGATGTCTGTATCTGCCTCTTTGCGGCCTGTCTGATACTGGAAAGGACCAATTTTTTGAAGGCCAGTTCCTGCTAAATCTAGGTGACTGTACCTGTAAGAAATCCTTAACTGTCTGCATGGATTTCGCTTTATCCTCCATTTTCTTCAACACCTCTTCGGCTTTAGCACCAAACAAAGTATCATGCTGTAATGGGGCATCTAATAATTTTGCTTTAACATGATCAGGCAGATTCTGTTCCTTTATCCAAGCATGCCTTCTAATAACAGAACCTGTAACAGCAGTCCTGCAAGAGGCCTCAAGTGAATCATAACCACATTGCAAAGTATGCTTTCCTACTTGTTCAGCTGCATGCAATAAATCCTGCATTTCCTTGTTCTCTGAACCATCAGAATTTGTCAACATCTTTTGTTTAAGGAGTGACATTAAGTATTGCTGATATTTAAGCATATGAAACTGACAATTTAAAGCCCTTACAGCCAAGGTAGCAGAAGTGTAAACTTTTTTCCCCCATCTGTCCAGTGCCCTAGAATCCCTATCAGAGGGGACAGGGTTTTTGGCAGTGGAAGCTTTGACCCCCTTGGGACCCTGAGATATAGTTTCTGGATTGGTAGCAGGGTTTTTATATAGGGATTTATGAGAATCCGGGACACTGTAGTATCTGTCTGGCTTAGCAGGTGCAGGAGGTAGAGAGTCAGGGGACAGTCCGGACTCTGAAAATACATCATCTACAATGTCTAGAACAGGTGGAATAGCAAGGGGTCTGTGCTGAGGAAGTAGCAGAAAGTCTCTGAGACTTTTCTTAGATTCAAAGTAATATTGGCTCTCCCAGTGGAAATGCTCCCTCATGGTATGCAGGGTTTCCCCAAAAGAATAATCCTCAGGAGGTGAGGCTGAAGGAATGGATTCTTCAGCATCAGAGTCCTCATAGGGAGGTACAGAATAATCCTGTTCAGAAGAGGAATCAGATGAAATGGAAACCTGATCAGAAGGATCATATTCTGTCTCTTGCCTAGGCCTCTTATCAGGAGGGGGATGGGAACCCCTGATCATAGTAATTAGGTATTCGGCCATTTTAAGCATCTGTTTTTTAGGCATGAAAGCTTGAGTAGGAGAATGCTGTACTTGTTTCTTTGTCTAGCTTTAGTCTTCGTCTTTGAGGCTAAAGATCATTTAACATATAACTATGTAGGTCTGAAGACACCCTCAGAAGCCGATGCCTGCTCAGTGGCTCCGGACACATCTGAGGGAATGATTTCCGAGTGTCCAATACCTTGAGTATCCAGAGGCCCAGTCGGCTCCACGTGAGAGTCAGAAGCGGCCTGTGGCTTTGAGGTAGCGGGTGCCAAGGGTTCCGAAAGCACCTCACAGAACCGGAAACTGGCCTAACGGAGGCCTCATCGGTTTTGGACCTTGGATGCCTATCCTTTTCCTTGTCCTTGCGTTTTTTTGTAAACTCCGGTCGTCCGCTGTTCCGATGGCATTATATAATTAAATCTTCAGCCAAAGTAATGAAATGCAAAATCGAACCGACGCTTAGTGCGTTGGTTAAGTCTAGCACAAAACCAACAGCTAGCAACGTTGTGATCAGGGCCTAGGCAAGGAATACAGTAACAGTGAAAATCCTTTGAGGTATTTGCTTCCCACAAGAAATACAATTGTTAACTTTTTCTGACATCGGTCTGGAGCAAGAAAAAAAAAGTTTCCCCAACGGGGTACTTAGCTTTAATGAAGACTTCGGTTCTGAAATTCGGATTTGAAAATCTCAGGAGTCTTCCGACCAGCACTTGCGAACTGCTTTTGCTTTGGGCACCATGCGGCAAGAAAGACTGAAGAAAATGGCGTTGGTTGCATCTTTTATACCCCTGGCGCACTGACGTCAGGGAAGAGGCGACGGCAACTGATGCCGGACCAAGGCTTTGGAATTCAGGCCGACTGTGTGTAGCCTGCCAGCAGGATAACCCAAGAGTAATGACTGCAACAGTGAAACACGAACATCAAAGGAAATATCAAGTCTAAATCCTGTGTGTGTTGACACCAAAGGTTTTTGAGGTACCATTGTATTTTCCTCATATGCAGTCTGGCATATAGAATCATCAGAACAGATGAAGACATGAATCCCAGGGCTTGCAGGAATTGCCTTGCAGAGACAGCTGGGTCAAGGCTTGCCAAATTCTTGAAGTAATTTGAAAGATCCATTTGTTTCTCTTGAGGAAGGAATACCATCTGGGCGGCTGTGTTCAGGCTCGCTCCCAGGAATACAATCTCCCTTATGGGTACCAATTTTGACTTCTTTTCGTTGATGGTGTAGCCCAAAGAGAGGAGAAGATTATTTACAAAGTCCAAGTCCTTCAGAAGTTGCTCTGGAGAGTTTGCCCGAATAAGACAATTGTCCAAGTAAGGGTAAATTTGAAAGTTTCTTTGTCTGCAAAAAGCAATGACTGGAGCCAGACATTTTGTAAAAACTCTGGGAGCAGTAGATAAGCCAAAGGGCAGTGCAGGGAATTGGAAAGTACAGTTTTGTACCTACCATAAATGTAGATGTTCGACTGCATTCACTGCTGCAGTCATTACACTTGGGTTATCCTGCCGTCAGGCGGTCCCGCAGTCGGCCAGAGTTCCACAGTATTGGTCCGGCGTCGGTTGCTGTCACTTCTTCCCTGATGTCAGTGCGCCAGGGGTATACAAGATGTAGCCGACACCATTTCTTCAGTTTTTCTTGCCCCAGATGCCAGGTGCCCCCAAATAGATAGGCAATACATATTGCTAATAAAACATACATAAAAAATAAAAACATTACCTTCAGTCACAAGCAAATACACCACATAGGTTGCATAGTGGAGAAAGGTATAGATGAGTCCCAGCTAAAAAAGAGGGGATGGAGGGTGGGTAACCTGGACTGCAGCAGTGAATACACTCGAACATCCACATTTATGGTAGGTACAAAACTGTACTATGTTCATTGTGTTTCACTGCTGCAGTCATTACACTTTGGTAGAATCCCACAGCTGAGGTTGGGTGGCTGGGTCTATAAAGGATTCGGTGTGGCTATGAGGCCCTGCAGTACTGCAGTGGCAAAGCCAGCTCTGGATCTAGAGTAAAGAGGCAAGTAGTAGTGCTTGGTAAAGGTGTGCACTGTACTCCAAGTTGCAGCTTCCAAAATATCCTTGGTAGGTACTCCCCTAAAGGAGGCAGTTGAAGTGGCTGTTGCCCTGGTGTAATGTGGCCTAATGTTGCTAGGAACAGGTTTTCCACACTGTGTCACTGTGTGTAGCAGAAATGGATACAGTGTCCTATCCACTTTGAAATGGTCTGCTTTGAAATAGCCTTTCCCTTTGATCCCGCAGAATATGCAGTCTTGGTGGAAAATGATGAAAGGTTCCACTGCCATTAGTGCCTGTAATTCTGAAACTCTTCGTGCTGAGGTTATTGCCAGGAGCAGAGCAGTTTTCCAAGAGACATTTTAAGTCTGTTGAGTTAGCTGGTTCAAAAGGGGGCAAAGTTAATTTTTCCAAGACGAAGTTGAGGTCCCAAGTTGGTGTTGGTGCTCTACGGGTCGGTCTTATGTTTTTAGCCCCTCTGAGGTACTGTTTTAGCAAAAGGATTAGAAAAAATTGGTGGGTCTGTGTTGTAATGAACAGAGATGGCAGAGGCATGGATCTTAATGAATGAAAAGGAAAGACCTTTGTCCAGCATCTCAGTTAAGTATTGTAGTATCTGAGGAATATTTGGGACAAGAGGGTCAAGGCTGTGAGCCTGGTTCCAGGCACAGAATGACATCCAAAACAGCTTTGGAGAGAGGCATTGCTTGCTTGACTAAGGAATCTGCCATGCAGCCAAGTTTAAACTCTTGAGCTGGCCATGAAGTACCCGATTGTTTTGCTGAGTCAGAAGTTGTGGGATTTGAGGCAAAATCCAAGGTGAACCTTCTGCTAAGTTCTTTAAGATTGGATACCAGTGCTAGTGTAGCCAGTCTGGGGCAATCAAGATCATTTTTGGCTTCTCTTGTCTGGCTTTTATGAGTACCTTTGAAAGGAGAGGTAGTGGTGGGAAAGCGTATAATTGTAGGTTTTTCCAGCTGAATGAGAGGGCATCCACTTTCCATGCTTGTGGGTGGTAAGTCCATGTGCAGAATTTCTGTAGCTGGCAATTCATTGGGGATGCAAACAGATCTATGTCCAGGCTCCACCATTTTTTTGCTATCATCCTGAACATTTGTGGATGTAATTTCCACTCGTGCGGATCCATGATGTTTCTTCTCAAGTCGCCTGCCAGTGTGTTTTTCTCTCCTGGCAGGAATTGTGCTTGCAGATTAACTTGATAGGTTAAAGCTGTGTTCCACAAGGTCATGGCTTGTCTGCAGAGGGGATATGAATGAGTGCCCCCTTGCTTATGTACCAAATAACTGTGGTGTCTGTCTTTAAAAGTAGTTGTCCTGGATGCAGAAGGTCCTTGAAAGCTATAAGGGCATTTTGTACAGCTAGCATCTCTTTTTGATTGATGTGAAGATGCCTTTGTTCTGCAGGCCACTTGCCCCGAATACATTTTCCTGCCATGTGTGCTCCCCAGGCGTAATCCGAAGCATTTGTTGTCAGATTTTGCCTGGCTGTGGGTTGAGTGAAAGGCTGTCCCTTGTTGAGGTGACAGGCTTGAGCCCACCATCGAAACTCCTGTTGAAGGCAAGGAATAAGTGGTATTACTGTTTCCAAACTGTGACAGTGTTGAGACCAGACACTCTAGGTACCATTGTAGTTTCCTCATATGCAGTCTGGCATATGGAATTAGTAGTATGCAAGATGCCATGTAACCCAAGGCCTGCAGAATTTTTCTTGCAGGGAGTTGGGTCTTTGTTGCCATCAATTGGAAATATTGAGTCAGTTGTCCTTGCTTGTCTGGCGGGAGATAAGCCATCTGGGGCCGTTGTATTTAAGCTGGCACCCAGGAATATTATCTTTTGTGAGGGCACTAGTTTTGACTTCTTTTCGTTTACTTTCCTAACTTTCCTAGCTAGATGTTCCAGTGAACAGATTTTGCTGATCCCTGGGCTTTGTATTTGGTTCCTGTGTTCCTCCATTTTCTTGTGTGGCCAGAGGGAAGTTTCTTTACTCACCAGTGAGAGTGGGGAGTACTGAGCTGCCTGTTTGTCCTCAGAGGAGTGGTTAGAGACAGTAACTGGTAATTCATTGGCCATTTTGGGTCATTTCCTGTTTTTTCCAGCCCCTGCTATAAAGCACGCTTTGGCGGGCTTTTCTGGCATTAGAGAACTTGGCATAGCTCCTCGTGGTCCCCTGCAGAGTTCCTAAGGCAGCAGAGAGCAGAAAAAGCGACACTCCTGATTCTAAGTATTTTTTAAGCATTTTTATTGCTTTTTTCGACCTTTTGAGCATTTCGACCACTGTTTCTGCATATATTATTGTGATATTACCTGTTTTCTCTGTTTTTCTGAGCTTAATTTGTTGACTGCACTTCTTAGCTTAAGTTTTGCTTATAAGTTAACCCACAGGCTAATACACTCAAGTGTACTAGCCTTTGATAGCATTTAGTCGAATAACCAAGCATTTACTGTATTTTCTGTCTGTGTGTGAAAAAAAAACCTGAGAAAAACCAAAAAAATACTTCTGCTTTCCTAACTTTCCTAGCTAGTTGCTCCAGTGATCAGATTTTGCTGATCCCTGGGCTTTATATTTGGGTCCTGTGTTCCTCCATTTTCTTGTGTGGCCAGAGGGAAGTTTCTTTACTCACCAGTGAGAGTGGGGAGTACTGAGCTGCCTGTTTGTCCTCAGAGGAGTGGTTAGAGACAGTAACTGGTAATTCATTGGCCATTTTGGGTCATTTCCTGTTTTTTCCAGCCCCCTGCTATAAAGCACGCTTTAGCGCAGAGTTGCCACAGGAGCACACAAGAGCAGCGGCGGTTAATCAAGGTTAAACTATTCGGGCTACCTAAAGTCCACTCTTCAAATTTTCCCTTAAACCAGCCTTCCTTGAACTGTACTGCTGATCTAACCAGCGTATTCTATATCTAAAAAGTTCAGCTCTACTCGAGTCCTAAGTAGACTATTCTCTATCTGTAAAGCCTAGCACTTGCTCCTAAAGTATTTTTTACTTGATATAGCACTTTTATTATATATAGTACCCCGCCAGCCAAAAAACCCTTTTCAATCACCCCCATCCCCCGGAATCTTTTAAAGTCCTTGTCTATTCCTTCTAGCATGTCAAGGGATCAGTTGCTAGTGTCTTCTCCTGCTCAGCTGGTGAATCTGGGAATATTGAGGCAATGTTACAATTGTCTCATGTACACGGACAACCCTCTCCTTCTCCCACAAAACACAAATACATGCGAGAGATACAACTATATAGCCAAACTGGAGGCTGAGCTCTCTCAACATAGGACTGGTAAGACCAGACATGAGGAGAAGGTAACCACACACACCACAAACCCAGTCTCACATAGTACTATCACAACTTCAAATCATACACATAAATACACAAAGACATACTCGGAAGCTCTGATCAAAAATCTACCAAAACAGCAGAGGCCACCAAAGCAGACACCCAAATAACTGCCACCTCAGGACACAACACATGCAACACAGACTACATAGTCAGTGTGCCAAACAGTCACAGCCCTTAACGCCAAACACAATGCCAGACACACTCGTCATTGGTGACTCCATAGTCAGACACACTGACGTCCCGCTCACCAGATTGAGCAAGGAAAAGGTCACAGTAAGCTGCCTGTCGGGCGCTAGACTCCGCCACAACGCAAGCACTCAGGTCTCTCAACAGCAGGTACAAGTACGACTCTGTCATTGTTCACGCTGGTGTGAACGACCTGAGACGTACCTCCTTGGACTACATGAAGAGAGACATAGAGGAGCTCTCTGATTATGTAGCCCAGGCAGGTATGACCCTGACCTTGAGCAGTATCCTACCTTCACCAAGAATGATGCCACAATACAGAGACAAGATGATCAGCTTTAATAATTGTCTTAAACTCTGGTGTCATTCAAAGGGGATCCAATGTCTGTCTGCCTGGGATGACATGCCGGACAAGCCACGCTGCTTCGCAAGGGATGGCTTGCACCTGTCACCTCTGGGCTTCCGGATATTGGCAAAGGCTCTTGCCACCCCCATAGTGCCTTTTTTAGGCAAGGCTCAAATTCTAAACCCACCACCCTACAACACAAAAAAGGAAAAAAACTAAGGGTAATGCTGCTCAATGCCAGAAGTCTCAACCTCAAGATGCACGCACTCGAGGCCCTTCTCAGGATGGAGAACATCGATGTCTGTGCAGTGACTGAGACCTGGTTCAAGGCTCCCGAGAGCACCCTGGCACTATCAGGCTTTACCTCATATCATGCGTTCCGGCCCCAAAATCCGGACAACACCAAGAAAGGAGGAGGGTGTCTATAGTCATCAAGGACACCCACACCTCAAGGTTGGTGGAAACGCACACGATGCATCAGAAACCATCCAGGTGCAATTAACCATAGGCAAGACTGCGCTGCAATTTGTAGCATGTTACAGGCCACCTTCTCAATCTCAGGAAACTCACATAGCTTTCCTGAAAACACTGGAGGGGATAAATGTATCTCCAAACACCATCATACTAGGTGATTTCAACTACCCAAATATAGACTGGGATCACTACTCAAGCCCAAACACTCTAGCCCAAAGGTTCCTAGAGTTCATAAACTCAAATGCCATGGAACAACTAGTCACCACGCCCACAAGAGGAGATAACATACTAGATCTCATCATCACGAACATGGGGTCAAAATGTTCAACACCGGAAGTATACCCCTCACTGGTGAGATCAGACCATAAACTAATCTCACTGGAAGTCCACATCCCGCCCCCACCTGAGATAAAAAAGACCACAGTGAAGAACTTCTCAAAAGCCGACTTCACACTTCTAAAGACTAGTGTGGTCTCTTTTAAGGCCCCCGAGACTGCGGAAACCATTACTCAAACCGCTGAATCACTTACAAATGCCTTCTACCAGCACCTACAGGACTGCATGGACCAGGCAATCCCAAACAAAACAAAGACTCTTTGTACCAAAGGCAAGCGTCCAGTCTGGTGGACCCCAGCCATAAACAAGCTCTACAACAAAAGGAGGAAGCTACTACAAGATAAGAGCAAAATCCTTAAAAGGGAAAACACCCGTGATCATTATAAGTAAAAACTAAGATCTCTCATAAAATCATCCAAGGCAAATTTTGAGAGAAAAATCGCTAAGGACTCAAAGGACAATCATAAGGCCTTCTTTAGTTATGTTAGAAACCTGGGAGGAAACTCCCAGATATGCTCAGAATTAGTTCAAAATGATGTAAAAATTACTGAACCTACAGACATTGCTAACATACTGGCTGACAGGTTCAGTGCAAACTTCTCTCCCCCTCCCCCCCAAAAGGTGAGATATCTATACCAGAGAATTATAGCCCCCCAAACATCTCTAACGCTCAGGTGAGAACTGCTCTCTCCAAGGCAAAAAACACAGCATCCATGGGACCAGATGGTATCCCCGGATGTGTGCTCCACGAACTCAATGAGGAATTAAACCCGCAGTTAGGGCAGCTGTTTAATCTTAGCCTCACCTCAGGATACGTGCCTAAGGAGTGGCGTACGGCAACTGTGGTCCCACTTCACAAAGGCGGTGCTTCCACCGACCAGGGAAATTACCGTCCCATCAGTCTGACAAGCTTGATCTGCAAAGCTATGGAGAGGATCATAATGGAACTTGTAAATAAAGACATAGGAGACTTGCAGACTTTGGACCCGACACAGTTCGGTTTTGTCAAAGGCAGATCATGCCTGTTGAACTTGGTTGACTTTTTCGAAACAGTCACCAAGGCCACTGATGAGGCAAAGGCAGTCCACACAGCCTACCTCAACCTGGCAAAGGCTTTCGACACAATACCCCACTCAGGTATCATTGAAAAACTCATCAGCTTAAATGTAAACCCATACGTCACAAGATGGGTTGCAAACTGGCTAAGTGACAGAACCCACAGGGTCAGAGTTGCTGGCGCCATGTCAGACTCGAAGCCTGTCACAAGTGGTGTCCCACAGGGCTCAGTCCTGGGCCCTCTCCTGTTCGGCATCTACTTTTCAGAAGTACAAGCAAACACAGGAGGAGTATGGCTGACAAAATTTGCAGATGACTGCAAACTAGGCGCCATAGTTGAGAACACATCTGACACAGATATCCTTCAGAAGGGTCTTATAGAAACGGATAACTGGTGCCAGAGCCATGGCCTAAAGTTAAACGCCAAAAAATGCATAGTCATACCCTTCGGGAAAAACAAGGTTACCCCTAGCTACCATATAGGCGGCAACCCACTAAGCACAGAAGAGGTCATCAGGGATCTGGGGACCCAGGTTGACAGTAACCTTTCATTTGACACTCACGTTGCCAAAGTAGTTAGGAAGACCTTCTACATTGCCCACCTGATCATGAAGGGATTCACATCTAGATCAAGGGAAGGCATCGTCCCCCTGTACTCATCACTCATCAGACCAATGATTGAGTACAATGCCCCATTCGGAATGTATTTGACACGACACCTGCAGCAACTGGAAAGGCCCCAAAAGTTCCTCACCAAAAGGATAAAGGGTCTCAAAAATATGTCCTATGCTGCCCGACTGAAGGAACTTCAGCTCTATTCAGTCGCTTACCGTCTACTCAGAGGTGACCTGTGCCTAACATACAAGACCATGTCCAACCCAGAATTGATGAACATGCTTCACCTCAAAAAATCTAGATCCCTCAGAACAAGGGCGGGAGACTTAAACCTTGACACGGTTATTAATAGGACGTGCTGGAGGGACAGATTCATCACCCAGAGACTCCCTATGCTGTGGAACAAAATCCCGGTACATGTGAGGCAGAGCACATCGCTGGCTTTGTTCAAGAGAAATCTTGACCAATGGATGGGAGATCGCAGATATACCCCAGGGATTATCTCAGTGTCACTGCTTGACAGAGGCACAGCAAAATAATGGGCATAGTATCCTCCAAACTAAAGGGGTGGCGAAAGCCACAAAACTCTGGGCTAGGCTTATAAATGCCCTTGGGCAGATAGCCTAGTATGAACCTATGAACCTACTGTGTACCCTATGCAAATTAGCAATCTTTTTTACAAACGCCAGATGCTTTAGAAGAATGTCTTTGCTCTCTGCTTGAATAACGCAGTCCAAGTATGGGTAAATTTGAATTCCTTTTTGTCTGAAAAATGGAATTACTGGTGTCAGGCATTTTGTAAAGACCCTGGGCGCAGTAGATAAGCCAAAGGGCAGTGCAGAGAATTGGTAATGCATTGAATCTGCTAAAAATATGAGGTATCTTCAGCAATTTTGTCTGATAGGGACATGCAGGTATGCCACCTTGAGGTCCAAAGTTACAAGCCAAGCATTCTTGCCCAGCATGGAAAGAAGCTGCTGTAGTGTCAACATTTTGAATTTTGGAAAGAAAGATCCAGAAGGGCCTCCAGGCTTTGTCCTTTCTGGAAACCAGAAAGAGTCTTGAGTAAAATCCTTGTCCTTGCTCCTGTGTTGGTACCTTTTGAATAGCTCATGTCCATGAGTGCTGTAATTTGTCTCTGAGCCTCTGCCCATTAATTTGATGGCAGATTTGGCATTCCTTCTAATCTTGGCAGTGTGTGAAAGTGGAAACTGTAACCTTGAGATACAATATTGAGAAAGTACAGTTTTGTACCTACCATAAATGCAGATGTTCGAGTGTTCACCCTGCTGCAGCCATCACACTTGGGTTATCCTGCCGTCAGGCGGTCCCGCAGTCGGCCCGAATTCCAAAGTCTTGGTCCGGCGTCGGTTGCTGTCGCTTCTTCCCTGACGTCAGGGGTATACAAAGGCATCTTGCTCCAGATGTCAGGTGCCCCCAAAAGGTAGGCAATATATATATATATATATATATATATATATATATATATATATATATATATCTATATATATCTATATATATATCTATATATACACACATACATACATATCTATATATATATATATATATATATATATATATATATATTATATATATATATATATATATATATACACACATATATACATATGGTTCTACCTGAGATAGTCGACACGCCAGAAAGTACAGTTTTGTACCTACCATAAATGTAGATGTCCGAACAGGATAGCATCTGCAGTCATAACAAATGGGTTGTCCTGTCGTCAGGCAGCCCTTCGGTCGGCCGGATTCCAAAGTCTGGGTCCGGCTTCGGCTGATGTCGCACTTCACCCGACGTCATCTCTGCTGGTCTTCGGGTATAAAGGCATCAGCCGACGCCATTTTCCTCAGTGTTTCTTGCCCCAGATGCCAGTTGCCCTCTAGGAAAGCTAAATTTTGGATAAATGCCAATGTTTCCAAAATAGTAGAAGGCAAACACAAAAAATAAGCATGTATGTACATATATACAAACAAATACACCATAAGAGACTCCCCCCCAGCTAGCTATTAGGAGGGTAAATACCCTAGGAGTACCACAGAGGGAAGGAGGGGGTAATCCTGACTGCAGATGCTATCCTGTTCGGACATCTACATTTATGGTAGGTACAAAACTGTACTATGTCCTTCAAGGATGCATCTGCAGTCATAACAAATGGGTAGAATACCATAGCCAAACTAGGGAGGAGGAAGATGAATTATGGTGTAGTTAGGATCCTTGCAATACAGCAGTGGCAAACCCTGCTCGGGATCTAGAGTATAGAGGTAAATTATAATGCTTGGCAAATGTATGCACGGAGGTCCAAGAAGCCGCCTCAATAATGTCCTTGGTTGCCACTCCTCGTAAGAAAGCTGTGGTAGTGGCTGTAGCCCTTGTAGAATGAGGTCTTATGTTCTGTGGAACTGGTTTTCCATGGTAGGAGTAACAGAATCTTATGCAATTTCCTATCCATTTGGAGATTGTCTGTTTGGAAATTGCTTTTCCTTCCCTTCCTGTTGCATAGGCTACTAAAAGCTGGTCAGTTTTTCTGTTACTTTTGGTTCTGTCCAGGTAGTAGCGTAACTGTCTATGTACATCCAAGGTATGCAGCAGCCTTTCCCCTGTTCTGTGGATTGGGAAAGAAGGTAGGTAGGTGGATTGCCTGGTTTAAAGACACTCTGGATACCACCTTAGGCATAAATGTAGGATTAGTTCTCATGGACACTATCTTGATGGAAGATTAGGAAGGGTTGTACTGCCATTAAGGCCTGTAGTTCGAAACCCTGCTTGCTGAAGTAATTGCCAGTAGGAAAGCAGTTTTCCATGATAGGTGTTGAAGATCTGCTGTTGCTGCTGGTTCAAATGGAGGAAGTGTCAATTTTTCTAGCACAAAGTTCAAGTCCCATGCTGGTAATGGTGGTTTCCTAGGAGGTTTTACATTCTTGATCCCTCTGAGGAATTGCCTGAGTAGAGGATGTGAAAAGACAGGTGGATCAAGCTGTATTCTGCGGAAATAGCTGATGCATGTATCTTGATGGAGGAATAGGACAGGCCCGTATGTAGAAGCTCTGCCAAGTACTCCAGGATGTTAGCAATATCTATGTTCGAGACATCTTTTCCTCTTTCAGTACTCCAGATGACAAACCTTTTCCATTTTCCTGCATAGTTCCTTCTTGTTGAAGGTCTGCGGGCTTCAAGGATAATGTCTTTAACCCTTTGGGATAAGTCTGGGTTAGTAGCTGTTATGTGATGTTCCAGGCAGTCAGTTGCAAGGTTTTTAGGTTTGGGTGCATGATGTTGTAGTTGTTCTGAGTTAACATCAAAGGCATCAGGGTACTGGCCACATTCTCCCTGAGACATGCTCCTCAGCAAAGGATACCAGTGTTGTCTTGGCCAATTCGAGCTATCAGAATTATCCTTGGGCGTTCCTCTTTGATTTTCAGTAGTACCTTGTGCATCAAAGGAAGAGGTGGAAATGCATATGCTGTCAGGCCTTTCCAACTGAAGGATAGAGAGTCCACCTTCCATGCTAGTGGGTGGCATGTCCTTGTGCAGAATTTTTGAGCTGGTGATTGAGTGGGGATGCGAATAGGTCTATTTGTGGCATTCCCCATTTCTTTGTGATGGCTTTGAAGATGTCCGGGTGTAGCATCCATTCGTGAGCATCCGAGGTGGTTCTGCTTAACATGTCTGCTAGGGTGTTTTCTTTTCCTGGCACAAATATTGCCTGTAACTGGATGTTGTAGCTCAGAGCCATATTCCAAAGGTCCAGAGTCATTCTGCATAGGGGGTATGAATGAGTCCCTCCCTGTTTGTTGATGTACCACATGACTGTGGTGTTGTCTGTCCTTATCATTAAATGGCCTTCTTTGAGGAATGGTCTGAATTTCTGGATTGCTAGTTTTACTGCCAGCATTTCTTTTTGGTTTATGTGCAGGTGCAGCTGGTCTGGAGTCCACAATCCTTGTATGCTCTTGTCCAACATGTGCGACCCCCAGCCTAGGTCTGAGGAGTCCGTTGTGATGGTTTGGTTTGCTTGAAAGTTGTGGAAGGGCAAGCCTGGGTTTGACTGGCATGCTTGAGCCCACCATAGGAACTCTTGTTTCAGGTATGGGATTAGTGGGATTTCGGTTTCTAAGCTGTGCCTGTGTTGAGACCATAAATTCTTTAGGTACCACTGTAGTTTTCTCATATGCAGTCTGGCATGGGGGACCAGGATTATGCATGATGCCATGAAGCCCAAGGCCTGCAGTACTTTTCTTGCTGTTAGTTTGTGCTGCTTTGTTAATGCCAAGAAGTAAAGAGGAGTTGTGCTTGTTTTTCTGCAGTTAAGAATGCCATTTGTTTTACTGTGTCCAATTCCACTCCAAGAATGTTCTTGTCTGGGATGGTATCAGTCTTGACTTTTTTAAATTGACCGTGTATCCCAGGGCTTGTAGTAAGCAAATGACTCTTTGTAAATCTGTTGTCAGCTTGCTTTTGTTGTCCGCTTGTAACAGGCAGTCGTCCAGGTATGGATAAATTTGGATTCCCTGTAGCCTGCAATGAGCGATTACTGATGCCAGGCATTTTGTGAATACTCTGGGCAGTAGATAAGCCAAAGGGCAATGCTGAGAATTGATAATGCTCTGATCCTGCAAGAAATCTGAGGTACCTTCTGCAATTTGGTTGTATGGGGACGTGCAGGTATGCCTCCTTGAGATCTAGAGTTACCAGCCAACACTCCTTGCCCAGCATGGGAAGAAGTTGCTGTAGGGTCAGCATTTTGAATTTTGGTACAATGATGTATGTGTTTAAGACGGACAGGTCGAGAATAGGTCTCCAACTTTTCTCTTTTCTTGGTACTAGGAAGAGTCTGGAGTAGAATCCTTTGCCCTGTTGTGTTATTGGTACTCTTTCCACAGCTCTCATCTTTGTTAATTGAGCTATCTGCTTTAGAGCTTCTGTTTTTTGATTTGGAGGTAGGTTTGGCATTCCTCTTTTTACTGGTAAGGTGTGGAAGTGGAACCTGTAGCCTTGGTCTATGGTTTGCAAAATCCACTTGTCTTTTGTGATATAGTGCCAATTTTTCGAAAATAAAGCTAACTTTCCGCCTAAAGGTGCTGCTATTTGCTCCCTGGTAGGCGGTGTCAGAGTCAAGTCACTGTGATTGTCCCGTTGCAGTGGCAGTGGTTGTGTCTGTGCCTCTCTGGTTATTGCCTTGCCACTGGCGTCCTCTATAGGCACCTCCTCTGGATTGATTTCTGCCTCTAGAGCGTCTATTCCTGCCTCTTTGAGATTTTGAGGAGTCTGGAAAGGACCAATTTTTGGCAGGCCAGTTCCTGCTAAATCTTGGGGGCTGAACCTGTAGGAAATCTTTATCTGTTTGTACAGATTTTGCCTTCTCTTCCATTTTCTTCATTACTTGTTGGGCAGGAGAACCAAATAGACTGACCTTATCCATAGGAGCATCTAATAGCTTTGCTTTAACATGATCCGGCAAAACCTGTTCCTTCAACCATGCATGCCTTCTTATCACTGTGCCAGTCATGGCTGATCTAAATGAAGCCTCCAGTGCATCATAGCCACATTTTAAAGAATGGTTACTAACCTGCTGAATGTTATTCACCATTTCTAAAACATATTTCTTATCTAAGGAGTCATCAGAGGACAGCTTCTTAGTTAACTGATCAAGCATAAACTCTTGGTATTGGATCATGTGAAACTGACTGTTTAAAGCTCTAGCTGAGAGAGTAGCAGAGGTGTAAAATTTTTTCCCCCATCTCTCTAAGGATCTGGATTCCCTTTCAGAAGGGAGAGGGTTTTTTGCTGAGGTCAAAGCTACTGCCTTAGGCCCCTGGGATATAGTCTCAGGATCTGCAAGTGGGGCCTTGTATAGGTGGTGATGAGTGTCTGGCACCCTGTAAAATCTATCTGGTTTGGCAGGGGCTGGAGGTAAAGTATCAGGAGCAGTGCAAACATCATTAAATGCATCATCCACAACAGGCAGAACTGGAGGTATAGCTAAGGGCCTATGTTGTGGTAAGTGCAGAAAGGTCCTAAGCCTTTTTCTAGAATCTGAGAAATCTTGTCCCTGCCATTGGAATTGCTCTCTCATGGCATGTAAGGTTTCCCCGAAGGAAAATTCCTCTGGTGGAGAGGCAGATGGAATGGATTCTTCAGCATCGGAATCTTCATAAGTAGAAAAGGAGCCTCTGGCTGATCTGTAATGTCTGAGTCATCCAAGAATCATCAGAGGACACTGGCTCAGGGGGCTCTGCTCTAGGTCTCTTTTCTGGAGGCTGAGAGGCCCTGTCTGGGTGAGATTGGGATCCCCTAATTAAGGAGATTAAATCCTCTGCCAGAGTAAGCATTTGTGAACTAGAAGTGGGCCTATGTGAGGGGGTCTTAACAGGCACTGATTTAGCAGTTTTGGCTGCTTTAGCCCTGGCAAAGGCCTTTATAGACATGGCTGCAGGAGGCCTAGCAGCACCACGTGCTGGGGTAGAGACATCCAGAGGGATGGTGTCTGATAATTCACTAGGAACCACAGTAGTAGGCAAAACTTCAGAGGCCGATTCAACTAAGGTAGCAGGAGCCTCAGTAGTAGTCATGTATTCGCTGAAGATTGACCCGTTTTCTCGGTTTCGCTAAACAGAGACACTCGCGCTTGCTTAAGCGTGGTTTCGGCCGAAACCGCGGACCGCGAGTGTCGGTCTTTTTCTTTGCGTTTTTTTAACAATTTGGGTAGTCGGAAGATCCGACGGCATAATGTACGCAAAATCTGAGCCGAAAAACTGTTCAGCAAACTCCGACCGACGCCTAAGCGTTCGTCGGTTGAAGGAAGCACAGGCTAAACAGGCTGCTACGCCGTGGTCTGGGCCTAAACAAGGTAGGCAGTAAGAGTGGAAATCTTTATGAGGTATTTGTTTCCCACAAGTTAAACAGTTATTTACTTTTTTCTGACATCGGCTGAGGCAAGAAAGAGTCCCCAACGGGGTACTTAGCTTTTAGAAGTCTTCGAAGTAGTATTCGGTAGTAGTAATCTCTGGATCTGACCGACCGGCACTTGCGAACAGCTTCTGCTTCGGGCGCCACGCGGCAAGAAAGACTGAGGAAAATGGCGTCGGCTGATGCCTTTATACCCCAAGATCAGCAGAGATGACGTCGGGTGAAGTGCGACATCAGCCGAAGCCGGACCCAGACTTTGGAATCCGGCCGACCGAAGGGCTGCCTGACGACAGGACAACCCATTTGTTATGACTGCAGATGCATCCTTGAAGGACATCACCGACAAGCGAATCGCGAGCGCCAGAAGATCGACAATGCAGAAGACCGACACGACGGATTAAAACACTGACACCGAGGATGCCGACATGGGAAAAGGCTGTGTAAGTATGCGGTAGTAACGGACGTTAGGGTGCGAGTAACGTAAGTGTGGATATTGACGGTCTGTGGGGATAGGGGTGGGTTAAGTGAGTTAGGGTCAGTGCGCGGGTTAGGTAAGTGTGTGGTAGTGATAGTCTTTGGGTTAGGGGCAGGTTAAGTGAGTTAGGGTTAGGGCACGGGTTAGCTGAGTATGCAATAGTGACGGACCTTAGGGTTAGGGTTTGGGTTAGGGTTGTAGATAGTTGTGTATGTGAGGTTTAGTGTGGGTTTGTAGGGATTTTGGTGTGCTTGTGTTGTGTGTGTGTGGTTTTTGGACAGGGGATGTGTTTTGTTTGTTGACTGTTGTTATTGTGGTATGTGCAGTGTATGCGGTTTCGTGTTTGTGTACTGTCGGTTATTTCGTTGTCGGGCATGTGAGGTTTCGTGTTTCTACACTGCCGATTATGTGGTGTCGGTGATTGCGTTGTCGGTGTTCTGGGGTTTCGATTATGTCAGGTAGAAAGTACAGTTGTGTACACCTACCATAAATGTAGATGTTCGAGTGTCTTCACTGTTGCAGTCATAACTGTAGGGTGCTCCTGCCGGAAGGCAGCCCGAGGTCGGCCAGAATCCCAAAGTCTGGGTCCGGCGTCAGCTGTACAATCCAGTACCCTGACGTCAGTACGCTCTGGTACATAGCCCTCAGCCGACGCCATCTTCTCCAGCCTTTCTTGCCCTAGATGTCAGAAGTCCCCAATAGATCATAAATGAATCCCACTAGGAAACACAAATACACCACAAAATAGAGAAAAAGAGGGGATAGGAGGGAGGGAAACACCAACTGCAACAGTGAAGACACTCGAACATCTACATTTATGGTAGGTGTACACAACTGTACTATGTTCATCGTGTTTCACTGTTGCAGTCATAACTGTAGGGTGGAATCCCAAAGCAGTGAAAAAGGGGGGAGGTTTAGACAGAAGAAGGGGCAGCAAGAAGACCCTGCAAAACAGCAGAGGCAAAGCCTGCCCTGGTCTTAGAATACAAAGGGAGATTGTAGTGCTTGGAAAAAGTATGCACAGAACTCCAAGTGGCAGCTTCCAAGATATCCTTGGTAGGAACTCCCTTGAGAAAAGCTGTAGAAGTAGCAGCTGCTCTAGTAGAATGACTTCTCACAGTACCTGGAAAGTGTTTCCCATGATGAGTGTAACAAAAACTTATTCCATAAGAAATCCATTTGGAAATAGTTTGTTTGGAAATAGCCTTTCCAAGAGAACTGGAGGCAAAAGAAACAAACAATTGGTTAGATTTTCTGAACTCTTTAGTCTTGTCCAAATAAAATCGTAACTGTCTGTGCACGTCCAAGGAGTGCAAAATCCTTTCCCCTTTATTCTGAGGATTAGGAAAGAAGGTAGGAAGGTGAATTGTTTGATTCAAAGCCACTTTCGAAATCACCTTAGGCATGAAAGTAGGATTGGTCCTCAAGGATACTCTGTCCTGGTGGAAAATAAGGTATGGTTCCACAGCCATGAGAGCTTGCAACTCTGAGACCCTTCTAGCAGAAGTCAAAGCTAACAAAAGAACTGTCTTCCAAGACAAAAACTTAATATCTGAAGATGCAGCAGGCTCAAAAGGAGGCAAAGTAAGTTTTTCTAAAACATAATTAAGATCCCAAGCAGGAACAGGAGGGGTCCTGGGAGGCCTTAAATTCTTAGCCCCTCTCAAGAATTGTCTCACTAAAGGATGAGAAAAAACAGGGGGATCAGTATTGAAATGAGCAGAAATAGCAGAAGCATGAATCTTAATGGAAGAAAAGGAAAGTCCATTAGACAAAAGATCCGAGAGGTAAAGCAAAATAGGAGAGAGATCAGGTACCAGAGGGTCCAAGCCTCGGTCCTGCATCCAAATGCAAAATCTCTTTTATTTAGAGGCATAGGATTTCCTAGTGCTAGGCCATCTAGCTTCCAAAAGAACATCCAGAACTTGTTTGGGAAGACTAGAAGAAATCAAATTCCTTTGAAGAGCCAAGCTGTCAGGCAAAGGGTCTTGAGATTGGAATGTAGCAACTGACCCTGATGCTGGGACAGAAGAGAAGGGTTCAGAGGAAGAATCCAAGGAGGCTCCAAGAACAGGTGCTTTAAAGTTGGATACCAAAACTGTCGAGGCCAATTTGGAGCAATCAAGATGAGGAACTTGGGCTTGTCCTGTTTTATCTTTAGTAATACCCGAGGAAGTAGAGGAAGAGGAGGGAAGGCATATCCCGAAAGGTTTCTCCAGCTGAAGGACAGGGCATCCACTTTCCAAGCTGTTTTGTGGAATGACCTGGTGCAAAAGAGGCAGCTGATGATTGAGGTGGGATGCAAACAGATCTATCTGGGGCATCCCCAAACTGCAGTAATCCTGTTGAATAAGTTGGTGTCTAGCATCCATTCGTGAGGATCTAAAATGTTCCTGCTCAGGCTGTCTGCTAAGAGATTCTGTTCTCCTGGTATGAATTGGGCCTGGAGATGTAGACTCAGATTTAGAGCTGTGTCCCATAAAGCCATAGCTAGTCTGCAAAGGGGGTACGAATGAGAACCCCCCTGCTTGTTTATGTACCACATGACTGTGGTGTTGTCTGTGCGTATCAAAAGAGTTCCTGGATGCAAAAGGTTCTTGAAGGCTAGAAGAGCATTTTGAACTGCCAACATTTCCTTCAGATTGATGTGCCAGTGAAGATGATCCTTTGTCCAGGTTCCCTGCTGGCAATTGCCTAGAAAATGTGCTCCCCAAGCATAATCTGAGGCGTCAGTGGTTATGATTTGAGAAGGTTGAGGAAGACGGAAAGGCTTTCCTTCGTTTAAAGCACACACCCTGGACCACCAAAGGAACTCCTTCTGGAGGCAGGGGATCAGAGGAATCAGAGTGTCCAGATCGTGGTAATGCTGACCATACACTTTTCAGATACCATTGAAGCTTTCTCATATGAAGCCTTGCATTTGGGATCAACAGAATGCAGGAAGCCATGTAGCCCAGAGCCTGCAGGAATTTCCTTGCAGTGAGCTGAGGTTGAGTTGCCTAAGTCTTGAAAATTGAAGCCAGCTGTATTTGTTTTTCTGTAGTGAGGAAGGCCCTTTGTAAGGTTGTATTTAAGAGGGCTCCCAGAAATACCATTTGTTGAGAAGGGATCAAATGTGACTTTTTTGTGTTCACTGAAAATCCCAGTAGAAGGAGGAGACGTTGAACAAAATCCAGATGTTGAAGTAAAAGATCCTTGCTGTCTGCCTGAATAAGGCAGTCGTCCAAATAGGGGTAAATTTGAATCCCCTGGAGTCTGCAATAAGCCACTACTGGTGCCAGGCACTTGGTAAAGACTCTGGGCGCAGTAGATAAATCAAAGGGCAGTACAGAGAATTGAAAGCGTCTCGAACCTGCCTTGAACCTGAGGAATTTCCTGCGTACCTGCCTGATGGGAATGTGTAAATAAGCTTCCTTTAGGTCCAATGTCACCATCCCGGCATCCTGAGAGAGCACTGGAATCAGCTGCTGCAGAGTAAGCATCTTGAATTTTGGAATTTCCAAAAAGGTGTTTAACACAGAAAGGTCCAGAATAGGTCTCCATGAGCTTTGTTTTCTTGGAACCAGAAACAGTCTTGAATAAAAACCTTTTCCCATCTCTGAGAGTGGAACAGGCTCTATGGCCCTCATGGCCAGAAGAGCATCCACTTGATTTAAGGCCTCTGACCATTGATGTTTTGGCAGATCTGGCCAACCGAAAGCCCTTGGCAAGGTATGAAAGTGGAATTTGTAGCCTTTTAAAATCACGTCCAATACCCATTTGTCCTGGGTAATATGAGTCCAATTTCTGTAAAAAAAGAGAAAGTTTTCCTCAGAGGGGCATCCAGGTAAAGAGGTCCTGTAGCCCAACCGAGAGAGTCATTCAGTTTGCTTTCTTTGAGATTGGGATCTGTCTTCTCCCCTTCTAGGTGAAGAAGCAGTCCATTGTCTCGATCTGTAGGAGGCCTGAGCTTGGCCACGACCTCTGGAGCGTCTATATCTTCCCCTTTGAGGCCTGTCAGACGTGGGAAAGTACCAATTTTTGGAGGGCCAATTCCTGGAAAATCTAGGAGGCTGAACTTGCGAGAAATCTTTCACTGTTTGCATAGATTTTGCCTTTTCTTCCATCTTTTTAATAACCTCCTCAGCCTTAGATCCAAAAAGAACATCATGCTGAACAGGGGCATCTAATAATTTAGCCTTAACCTGTTCAGGTAAACTTTGTTCATGAAGCCAAGCATGTCTCCTGATAACAGTACCAGAGGCTGCGGCCCTGCAAGAAGCATCCAAAGCATCAAAACCACAATGCAAGCTATGTTTGTTCAGTTGTTCAGTTGCATGCAATACATCCTGTAGTTCCTTATCTTCTGCACATGCAGGAAGAGAGGCAAGCTTTTGCTTTAAAACAGACAAAAGAAATTGCTGATACTTAAACATATGAAACTGGCAATTTAAAGCCCTAACAGAAAGGGTAGCAGAAGTATATACCTTTTTGCCCCACCTGTCTAAGGCACAAGAATCCTTCTCATAGGGAATAGGATTCTTAGAAGTAGCAACTTTAGCAGCCTTAGAACCCTGAGATATAGTTTCAGGATCTGCAGAAGGATTCTTAAACAAAAACAAATGAGACTCAGGAACCCTATAAAACCTATCAGGCTTAGAGGGAGCAGGAGGCATGGAATCAGGATTCAAATTAGCCTGAAAAAGCATCATCTACAATGTCAAGAACAGGAGGGATAGCCAAAGGCCTATGTTGAGGAAGAAGAAGGAATTCTCTAAGCCTCTTCTTGGAAGCAGAATAATTCTGACCTTCCCAATGAAAATGTTCCCTCATCTCATGTAAGGTTTCCCCAAAAGAAAAAACTTCAGGCGGAGAAGCAGAGGGCAAGGAGTCCTCAGCATCCGAATCCTCATAAGGAGGAAAGGAATATTCCTGATCAGAGGAAGAGACAGAAGATATAGAAGCCTGGTCAGAGGAATCCACAGGAACATCCTGTCGAGGCCTTTTCTGGGGTGAGAACCCCTAATCATAGAAAGCAAATCATCAGCCATCCTTAACAATTGCTTCTGTGTCCTGGGAGTAGATTCAGAAGTAGCTTGAGCAGGAGCTTTGGACTTAACAGGAGTCTTTGTCTTTGCCTTTGAAATAGAGATGTGAGTAGGCCTGAATACCCCCTCAGAAGCCGGTACCTGCACAGCGGTTCCGGACCCATCCGAGGGAGCCACGTCCGAAGGTCCTGCAGCAGATAAAATAGAAGGCCTTGATGGCTCCCCATGGGAGTCCGTATCGGCCATCGGTCCAGAAGTGGCGGACGACAGGGGCTGCAAAAGCGCCTCACTGACGACAGCCAAACCGCACGCCGGCTCCAGCTGCAACGAGTCCTGTTTGGACCTCGGAGGCCTGTCCTTGTCTTTGCACTTCTTTTGAATTCCGGTAGTATCCGACGACATTCTTTAACTGAAGTGTCTGCCAAAGTAATTCAGAGCCCAGTCGTACCTGCGTTTGATAGTATGAGAATTAAACCTGGCACAGAACCGACAACAAGAAACGTCGTGGTCAGGGCCTAAGCAAGGTAGACAGTAAGAGTGGAAATCTTTATGAGGTATGGTTTCCCACACGTAATACAATTATTAACTTTTTCTGACATCGGAGGAACAAGAAAAAGATTCCCCAACGGGGTACTTAGCTTTGAGAAGAGAAGTAAGAACTTCAGACCGACAACAACCAAAAACGCTGTTCGAAAATCGCCAACCAACGACTTGCGAGCTGCTTTCCACCGCACGGCAAGAAAGACTGGAGAAGATGGCGTCAGCTGAGGGCTATGTACCAGAGCGTACTGACGTCAGGGTACTGGATTGTACAGCCGACGTCTGGCCGAACTCGGGCTGCCTGCCGGCAGGAGCACCCTACAGTTCCCTGCAGTTATGACTTTAACAGTGAAACACGATGAACATCCATATATATATATATATATATATATATATATATATATATATATATATATATATATACACACATATATATACATACACATATGGCAACAAAACCCTTAGGTACAAGCAAATACACCACGGAGGTAGTATAGGATAAAGTGGTAGAGATAAGTTCAGCTAGTTCAGAGGGGATGGAGGGAGGGTAACCTGGACAGCGGCAGGGTAAACACTAACATCTATATTTATGGTAGGTACAAAACTGTACTATGTTCATCGTGTTACCCTGCTGCAGTCATCACACTTGGGTTGAATCCCAAAGCTAAGGAGGGGAGGTGGAGTCAAACAGGGTTAGAAGAGGCTAGTAGGCCTGGCAAAACTGCAGTGGCAAAACCAGCTCTAGTCAGAGTAAAGAGGTAAGTGATAGTGTTTGGTGAAGGTATGCACTGAACTCCATGTAGCAGCTTCCAGAATATCCTTGGTTGGCACTCCCCTGAGAAAGGCTGCTGATGCAGCTGTAGCCCTGGTGGAGTGGGACCTAATGTTAGCAGGTACTGGTTTCCCATGATGTGTGTAGCAGAAACGTATGCAATGTCCTAGCCATTTAGAAATGGTCTGTTTTGAGATAGCTTTTCCTTGTGATCCTATAGCATAGGCTACAAAGAGCTGGTCTGTTTTTCTGAAAGCCTTAGTTTTATCCAAGTAGTAACGTAATTGCCTGTGACAGTCCAAAGAGTGCAGGAGAGTCTTTCTCCTTTGTTTTGGGGATTTGGGAAGAAGGTGGGCAAGTGAATGGTTTGGTTTAGGGCCACACTGGATACCACCTTTGGCATAAAGGAAGGATTACTTCGTAGAGAAACTCTGTCTTGATGAAAAATGAGGAAAGGTTCCACTGCCATTAGTGCCTGTAGCTCTGAGACTCTTCTAGCTGAGGTTATTGCTAGAAGTAGGGCAGTTTTCCATGAAAGAAATTTTAAATCAGTTGAAAAAGCTGGTTCAAAGGGCGGCAGTGTAAGCTTTCCCAGGAAAAAGTTGAGATCCCAAGTAGGTGTTGGAGCTCTCCTTGGTGGTCTTAAGTTCTTAGCCCCTCTGAGGTACTGTCTTAGGAGTGGATGTGAAAATAAAGGAGGATCCGTGCTGTAATGAGCTGAAATTGCTGAGGCGTGGATCTTAATAGATGAAAAGGAAAGTCCTTTGTGTAACATCTCAGTTAAATATTGTAGAATCTGAGGAATGTTCGGCTCCAGGGGACTTAGGCCTTTAGCCTGGTTCCAGGAGCAAAATCTTTTCCATTTGTCTGAATAGGTTTTCCTGGTGCTGGGCCTCCTGGTCTCCAGAATGACATCCATAACAGCTATGGATAAAGGTGTTGGCTGGTTGTTTAGGTAATTTGCCATGCAGCCAGGTTTAAAGTCTTAAGCTGGCTGTGTAGAATCAGATTGTCTCGCTGGGTGAGCAGGTGAGGAATTTGTGGCAAAATCCATGGTGGGCCCTGGGCCATGGTTCTTAAAATTGGATACCAATGTTGGTGTGGCCAATCTGGTGCAAAT